>NW_012297505.1:0-4300 GCF_000151885.1 Dipodomys ordii | reverse complement strand
GGGGGAACAGCGCGGACACAGCGGGACACAGCGGGACACAGCGGGACACAGCAGGACACAGCGGGGGACACAACGGGACAGAGCGGGGACACAGTGGGGACTCAGAGGGGGACACAGCGGGACACCTCGGGGGACACAGCGGGACACAGCGGGGGACACTGCGGGACACAGTGTGGGACAGAGCGTGGGACACAACGAGACACAGCGGGGACAAAGTTGGACACAGCGGGGTACACAGAGGGACACTGCAGGGACACAGCGGGGAAACAGCGTGACACAAAAGGACACAGCGGGACACAGCGGGGGACACAGCGAGGACACATCGGCACACAGCGGGGGACACAGCAAGGACAGAGCGGGACACAGCGGTGGACACAGCGGGACATAGCGGGGGCCACAGCGGGGGACACAGCGGGACACAGCGGGACACAGGAAGGACACAGCGGTACACAGCGGTACACAGCGGAGGACAGAGCCATTGGGACACAGCGGGGACACAGCGGGACTCAGCGGGGGACACAGCATTACACAGCGGGACACAGCGGGACACAGCGGGGACACTGCAGGGACACAGCAGGGGACACAGCGGGAAACAGCGGGGGACACAGAGTGGTACACAGCGGGGAAAACAGTGAGGCCAAAGCAGAACACAGCGTGGGACAGAGCGAGGACACAGTGGGACACAGCGGGACACAGCGGCGACAAAGCAGTAGACACAGCGGGACACAGTGGCGGACATAGCGGGACACAGTGGGGGACACAGGGAGGACACAGCGGGACCCAGCGGGACCCAGCGTCGATACAGCGGGGACACAGTGGGACACAGTGAGGTACACAGCTGGGGACACAACGGGACACAGCAGGGAACATAGGGAGGACATAGCGGGACCCAGCAGGACCCACCGTCGTTACAGCGGAGACATAGCGGGACACAGCAGGGTGCACAGCTGGGGACACAACGGGACACTGCGGGGGACACAGCGAGGACAAAGCGGGACAGAGCGGTACACAGCGGGGACACTGCGGGAACATAGTGGGACACAGCGGGTTAGCCGGACAAGGCGGGACAGTGTGGGGACAGAGCGTGGGTCACAGCGAGACACAGCGGGGACAAAACTGGACACAGCGGGGTACACAGAGGGACACAGCAGGGACACAGCGGGAAAACAGCGTGACACAAAAGGACACAGCGGGACACAGCGGGGGACACAGCGAGGAAACAGCGGCACACAGTGGGGGACACAGCAAGGATAGAGCGGGAAACAGCGGGGGACACAGCAGGACATAGCGGGGGACAGAGCGTGACACAGCGGGGGACACAGGATGGACACAGCGGTACACAGCGGGGGACAGATCGAGGACACATTGGGACACAGCGGGGACACAGCGGGACTCAGCGGGGGACACAGCAGTACACAGAGGCACACAGCGGGACACAGCAGGGACACAGCGGGGGACACAGCGGGACACAGCGGAGACACTGCAGGTGCACAGCGGGAGAAAGCGGGCGACATAGCGGGACACAGCGGGACACAGCGGGGGACACAGTGGGGACACAGCGGGGGACACAGCGGGACACAGCGGGTCACAGCCGGGGATACTGCGGGACACAGCGGGGGACACAGAGGGGTACACAAAGGGACACAGCCGGGAACACAGCGCGGACACAGCAGGACACACCGGGACACAGCGTCAATACAGCTGGGACAGAGCGGGTCACAGCAGGGACACAGCGGGATACAGCGGGGGACAAAGCGGGACACAGCGGGGGACACAGCGGAACACAGCTTGGGACACAGCGAGGACAAAGCGGGACACAGCGGGACACAGTGGGGACACAGCAGGGGACACAGCAGGGGACACAGCGGGGTACACAGCGGGACACAACGGGGAACACAGCGAGGACACAGCGGGACCCAGCAGGACACAGCGTCGATACAGCGGAGACACAGCGGGAAACAGCAGGGTACACAGCTGGGGACACAACGGGACACAGCAGTGGACACAGCGAGGACACAGCGGGACACAGCGGGTACACTGCGGGAACATAGCCGGACACAGCGGGGTACAGAGCGGTACACAGCGGGGTCACAGAGTTGTACACAGCGGGACACAGCGGGAAACAAAACGAGGTCACAGCGGGGGACAAAGCGGGACAACACGGGACACAGTGTGACACAGCAAGACACAGCGGGACACAGTGGGACACAGCGGGGGACACAGGGAGGACAGCAGAGGACAGAGAGGTGACACAGCGGGACACAGCGGGGACACTGCTGGACACAGCAGGGTACACAGAGGGACACAGCGGGCACACAGTGGGGACACAGCGGGACACAGCGGGACACAGCGGGGACAGAGCAGGACAGAGCCTGACACAGCGAGGACACATTGGGCCACAGCGGGACACAGAGGAACTCAGCGGGAGACACAGCAGTACACAGCAGGACACAGTGTGACACAGCAGGGAGACAGCAGGGACACAGTGGGGGACACAGCGGGACACAGCAGGTCACAGCGGGGGACACAGCGGGACACAGCAGGGGACACAGAGGGGTTCACAGCGGGACACAGCGGGGAACACAGCGCGGACACAGCGGGACAGAGCGGGACAAAGCGTCGATACAGCGGGCACAGTGAGGGTCACAGCAAGGACACAGCGGGACACAGCGGGACACAGTGGGGGACACAGGGGGACACAGCGGGAACACAGCGGGACACAGCAGTGGACACAGCGGGACACAGCGTGGGACACAGCAAGGACACAGCGGGACACAACGGGACACAGCGGGACACAGCGGGGATACAGCGGGACACAACGGGACACAGCGGGGGACACAACGAGGACACAGCGGGTCACAGTGGGACACAGCGTGGGACAAAGCAGGAGACAGCGGGGGACACAGTGAGGACACAGCTGGACACAGCGGGGTACACAGCGGGACACAGCGGAGGACACAGAAGAGTACACAGCAGGACACAGAGAGAAACACAGCGAGGTCACAGCGGGGGCCAAAGCAGGACAACACGGGACACAGTGTGACACAGTGGGATACAGCGGGGACACTGCAGGGGCACAGCGGGGCAAAACGGGCGACACAGCGGGACACAGTGGGACACAGCGGGGGAAACAGCGAGGGACAGCTGGGGACAGAGAGGGGACACAGCGGGACACCGGGGACACACAGTGGGGACACAGCGGGAGACACAGCGGAACACAGCGGGTCACAGCCGGGGACACTGCGGGACACAGCGGGGGACACAGAGGGGTACACAGCGGGACACAGCCGGGAACACAGCGCGGACACAGTGGGACACACCGGGACACAGCGTCAATACAGCGGGGACAGAGCGGGTCACAGCAGGGACACAGCGGGACACAGCGGGGGACACAGTGGGACACAGCAGGGACACAGCGGGACACAGCGGGACACAGCGAGGACAAAGCAGGACACAGCGGGACACAGCGGGGACACACCAGGGACACAGCAGGGACACAGCGGCGGACACAGCGGGGGACTCAGCGGGACACAACGGGGAACACAGCTGGGGACACAACAGGACACAGGAGTGGACACAGCAAGGACACAGCGGGACACAGCAGGGACACTGCGGGAACATAGAGGGACACAGCGGGATACCGAGCGGGACACAGCGGGGTCACAGAGTGGTACACAGCGGGACACAGCGGGAAACACAACGAGGTCACAGCGGGGGACAAAGCGGGACAACACGGGACACAGTGTGACACAGCGGGACACAGTGGGACACATCGGGACACAGCGGGGGACACAGCGGGGGACAGAGAGGGGACACAGCGGGACACAGCTGGGCACAGCGGGGTACACAAAGGGACACAGCGGGCACACAGTGGGGACACAGCGGGACACAGCGGAACACAGCGGGGACAGAGCAGGACAGAGCATGACACAGCGAGGACACATTGGGCCACAGCGAGGTACACAGCTGGGGACACAACGGGACACAGCGGGGGACACAGCGAGGACACAGCGGGACACAGCGGGACACAGCGGGACACTGCGGGTCACAGCTGGGGACATAGCGGGGACACAGCGGGACACAGCGGGGGACACATCGAGGACACAGCGTGACACAGCGGAACACAGCGGGGGACAAAGCGGGTGACAGCGGGGGACACAGCGAGGACACAGATGGACACAGCGGCCACACAGAGGGGACTCAGCGGGGGACACAGCAGGGGAAAAAGAGGGACACCACGGGACACAGTGTGACACAGTGTGACACAGCGGGACTGGGACACAGCAGACACAGCGGGGAC
>NW_012297504.1:0-4300 GCF_000151885.1 Dipodomys ordii | reverse complement strand
CACTCTGTCCCCCACTGTGTCCCCCGCTGAGTCCTATATGTGTCGCCACTGTGTCCCGCTGTGTCCTCGCTGTGTCCCCTGCTATCTCCCGCTTTGTCCCACGCTGTGTCCCGCTGTGTCCAGCTGTATCCTCGTTGTGTCCCCCGCTGTGTCCTGCTGTGTTCCCGCTGTGTCCCAAGCTGTTTCCCGCTGTGTCCCGCTGTGTGCCCCGCTGTGTCCTGCTGGGTGCCGCAGTGTCCCCGCTGTATCCCCGCTGTGTCCTCGCTGTGTCCCGCTGTGTCTACTGCTGTGTCCCCACTGTGTCCCGCTGTGTCTCGCTGTGTCCCGCTGTGTCCTCGCTGTTTCCCACGCTGTGTTCTGCTGTGTCCTCGCTGTGTCCCTCGCTGTGTCCCGTTGTGTACCCAGCTGTGTACCCCGCTGTGTCCCGCTGTGTCCCCGCTGTATGGACGCTGTGTCCCTCTTGGTCCCGCTGTGTCCTCGCTGTGTTCCCCGCTGTGTCCCGCTGTTTACCCCTCTGTGTCCCTCGCTGTGTCCCGCTGTGTCCCGCTGTGTACTGCTGTGTCCCCCGCTGAGTCCCGCTTTGTCCCCGCTGTGTCCCAATGCATCCTCGCTGTGTCCCGCGCTGGGTCCCGCTGTGTCCCCCCTGTGTCCCCCGCTGTGTCCCGCTGTGTCCGGCTGTGTCCCCCGCTGTGTCCCCCGTTGTGTCCCCCGCAGTGTCAGCGCTGTGTCCCGCTGTGTCCTCGCTGTGTCCCCTGCTGTCTCCTGCTCTGTACCCCGCTGTGTCTCAAGCTTTGTCCCCGCTGTGTCCCACTGTTTCCCGCTGTGCTCCCACTGTGTCCCATTGTGTTCACAGCTGTGTACCACGCTGTGTAACGTTGTGTCCCCGCTGTATCGACGCTGTGTACCGCTGGGTCCCGCTGTGTCCTCGCTGTGTTCCCTGCTGTGTCCCGCTGTGTCCCCCACTGTGTCCCCCCGCTGTGTCCCTATGTGTCCCACGCTTTGTCTCCCTGTGTCCCCGCAGTTTCCCCACTGTGTCCCGCTGTTTCCCACTGTGTTCTGTGGTGTCCCGCTTTGTCCCCCGCTGTGTCCCCCGGTGAGTCGCCGAGTGTCCCCGCTTTGTCCCGCTGAGTCCTCCATGTGTCCCCCGCTGTGTCCCGATGTGTCCCCCGCTGTGTCCCGCTGTGTCCACTGCTGAGACCCGGCTGTGTCCCGCTGTGTCCTCACTGTGTTCCACTCTGTGTTCCGTTGTGTCCTCGCTGTGTCCCCCGCTGTGTCCCGCTGTGTCCCCCGCTGTTCCCTACAGTGTCCCGCTCTGTCCCGCTGTGTCCTCGCTGTGTCCTGCTGTGTCCCCCACTGTTTCCCCTGCTGTGTCCGGCTGTGTACCCCACTGTGTCCCGCTCTGTCCCCCTCTGTGTCCCGCTGTGTCCCCCGCTGTGTCCCACTGTGTCCCCGCAGTGTCACTGCTGTTTCCTGCTGTGTCCCGCTGTGTTCCGTTGTGTCCCTCTTTGTCTCCCGCTGTGTCCCCCGCTGTGTCCCTCTGTGTCCGACTGTGTCCCGCTCTGTTCCCACTGTGTCCCGCTGTGTCCTGCTGTGTCCCACTGCGTCCCGCTGTGTCCCGCTGTGCCCCCACTGTGTCCCGTTGTGTCCATGCTGTGCAACGCTGTGTCTCTGCTGTATAGACGCTGTGTCCCGCTGAGTCCCGATGTGTCCTCGCTGTGTTCCCCGCTGTGTCCAGCTGTTTCCCCCACTTTGTCCCCCACTGTGTCCTCGCTCTGTCCCCCGCTGTGTCCATCTGTGTCCCGCTGTGTCCTCGCTGTGTCCCCCTCTGTGTCCCGCTGTGTCCCCCGCCGTGTCCCGCTGTGTCCCGCTGTGTCCTGCTGCGTCCCCGCTGTGTCCCGCTTTGTCCCGCTTTGTCCCCCACTGTGTCCCGCAGTGACCCCGCTGTGTCCCGCTGTGTCCCACTGTGTCCCGTGGTGTCCCGCATTGTCCCCCGCTGTGTCCCCGGCTGAGTCTCGCTGTGTCCCCACTGTGTCCTCTCTGTGTCCCCCACTGTGTCCTGCTCTGTTCCCCACTGTGTCTCCCGTTTTGTCCCCGCTGTGCCCCGCTGTGTCCCGCTGTGTCCCGCTGTGTGCCCCACTGTGTCCCGTTGTGTCAACAGCTGTGTACCCCGCTGTGTCCCTGCTGTATCGACGCTGTGTCTCGCTGGGTCCTGCTGTGTCTCTCTCTGTGTTCCCCACTGTGTCCCGCTGTGTCCCCCGCTGTGTCACTCGCTGTGTCCCCCGCTGTGTCCCGCTGTGTCCCGCTGTGTCCCCCGCTGTGTCCTTGCTGTGTCCCCGCTGTGTCCCGCTGGGTCCCGCAGAGTCCCCCGCTGAGTCCCGTTGTGTCACCGCTGTGTCCCGCTGTGTCCCCGCTCTATCGACGCTGTGTCCCGCTGGGTCCCGCTGTGTCCTCTCTTTGTTCCCCGCTGTGTCCCGCTGTGTCCCCCGCTGTGTCTCTCGCTGTGTCCCGCTGTGTCCCCGGCTGTGTCCGGCTGTGTCCCGCTGTGTCCCCCGCTGTGTCCCGCTTTGTCCTTGCTGTGAACCCCGCTGTGTCCCTCTGTGTCCCCGGCTGTGTCCCGCTGTGTCCCCTGCTGTGTCCCCACTGTGTCACGCTGTGTTTCACTGTGTCCGGCTGTGTCCTCGCTCTGTCTCCCTCAGTGTCCAGCTGTGTCCTCCCTGTGTCCCCCGCTGTGTCCCGCTGAGTCCCCTGCTGTGTCCCGCTGTGTCACGCTCTGTCCCATCTGTGTCCAGCTCTGTCCCCGTTGTGTGTCCGCTGTGCCTCGCTGTGTACCCTTCTGTGTCCAGCTGTGTCCCCTCTGTGTCCCGCTGTGTCCCTTCTCTTTCCCCCGCTGTCCACCGCTGTGTCCCGCAGTGTCCCCGCTGTGTCCCGCTGTGTCCTACTGTGTCCCGTGGTGTCCCGCTTTTTCCCCTCTATGTCCCCTGCTGAGTCCCCTCTGTGTCCCCGCTGTGTCCAGCTGTGTCCTCGCTGTGTCCTCCGCTGTCTCCCGCTTTGTCCCATGCTGTGTCCTACTGTGTCCCACTGTGTCCCTGCTGTGTCCCCCGCTGTGTCCCGCTGTGTCCCGCTGTGTCCCCCGCTGTGTCCCGCTGGGTCCCGCTGGGTCCCCCGCTGTGTCCCACTGTGTCCCCCGCTGTGTCCCGCTGTGTCCCCTGCTGTGTCCTGCTGTGTCCCACTGTGTCCTGCTGGGTCCCGCAGTGTCCCCGCTGTGTCCCAACTGTGTCCCACTGTGTCCCGCTGGGTCCCGCTGTGTCCCCCGCTGTGCCCCGCAGTGTCCCGTTGTGTCCCGCTGTGTCCTCGCTGTGTCCCACTGTGTCCCCCCTGTTTCCCCGCTGGGTCCTGCTGTGTCCCGCTGTGTCCCGCTGGGTCCCCCGCTTTCTCCCGCTGTGTCCCCGCAGTGTCACCGCTGTGTCCCGCTGTGTCCCACTGTGTCATGTGGTATCTCGCTTTGTCCCCCACTATGTCCACTGCTGAGTCCCCTCTGTGTCCCCGCTGTGTCACGCTGTGTCCCCCGTTGTGTCCCGCTGTGTCCCCCGCTGTGTCCTCGCTGTGTCCCCCTCTGTGTCCCTCTGTGTCCCGCTGTGTCATCCGCTGTGTCCTTGTTGTGTCCCTGCTGAGTCCCCTCTGTGTCCCCGCTGTGTCCCGCTGTATCCCCCGCTGTGTCCCGCTGTGTCCCCTGCTGTGTCCTGCTGTGTCCCACTGTGTCCTGCTGGGTCCCGCAGTGTCCCCGCTGTGTCCCAACTGTGTCCCACTGTGTCCCCCGCTGTGTCCCGCTGTGTCCCCGCAGGTTCACCGCTGTTTCACGCTGTGTCCCGCTGTGTTCCGTGGTGTCCCGCTTTGTCCCCCGCTGTGGCCCCCCTGAGCCACCTCTGTGTCCCCGCTGTGTCCCGCTGTGTCCTCGCTGTGTCCGCCTCTGTCTCCCGCTCTGTCCACCGCTGTGTCTCACGCTTTGTCCCCGCTGGGTCCCGCTGGGTCCCGCTCTGTCCCCCACTGTGTCCCCCGCTGAGTCCTCTATGTGTCGCCACTGTGTCCCGCTGTGTCCTAGCTGTGTCCCCTGCTATCTCCCGCTTTGTCACACGCTGTGTCCCGCTGTGTCCCGCTGTGTCCTCGCTGTGTCCCCGGCTGTGTCCTGCTGTGTTCCCGCTGTGTCCCAAGCTGTGTCCCGCTGTGTCCCGCTGTGTGCCCCGCTGTGTCCTGCTGGGTGCCTACTGTGTCCCCGCTGTGTCCTCGTTGTTTCCCATGCTGT
>NW_012297503.1:0-827 GCF_000151885.1 Dipodomys ordii | reverse complement strand
TGGAAAAGAAAAATTCTCCATGTGACTCCTATCTCCAATTTACAAACTTAAAAAACCGGAAAGGATAGCTGGCGCTCCAAGTGTTAGACTGCTAAGACTTGAGCAAAAGAGCTTTAAGAATAGTGCCCAGGTCCTCAGTTCAAGCCACAGAACTGTCAAAGAAATTCTCATGCTTTTAAAAACAGAAATTTACTCTGCTGTAGTTCTAGGGGCTAGAGATTCAAAGTCAAATTGTGGTAAGGACATAATTTTTATGAGGGATCCCAGGGTAAGATTCTCTCTTGTTTTCTGGTAGTTTTTATCAAAGTAATTTGTATTCCTAGGCTTAAAATAATTATCCCATTGATTTCAGACTTTATATTTGTGACCCCATACCTGATGTGTTTATGTCTAATCTTCCTGCTGAGCTCAAATAAGGATGTCAGTCTTTAACGGACATCCACAATAATTATGATTCTGCCCCCATGACCAACAAAAAACAAATAAACAAACAATAAAATAAATAAAAGATAGATCATGAATATTAAAATTGTGTGCTTACAACTACACACAAGCACACATATGCAACTGAAGTTATATGAAGTAGTATATATATGTATTCTACCCCATATCTCTTTTCCTTCCATAGCTTTGTTTTTATTTTTTGTTTCTGTTGTTGCTTTTTGGCAGTACCAAGTTTGAACTCAGGGCTTTGTGCTTAGTATGCCGATGCTCTCCCATTTGAGCCCTGATCCCAGCTCCTTCTATGCCTTTATTTTTTTCTATAATTGCTTATTAAAATAATTGCCTGTCTATTAGCTGCTTGATTCTTTTTTTTTACATTCTTG
>NW_012297502.1:0-4301 GCF_000151885.1 Dipodomys ordii | reverse complement strand
GCGCGACAAAGCTGGGGACACAGTGGGACACAGCAGGACACAGCTTGGGACACAGCGCGGACACAGCGGGACACAGCGGGGGACACAGCAAGTACACAGCAGGACACAGCGGGACACAGCGGGGGACACAGCGAGGACACAGAGGGACCCAGCGGGACACAGCGTCGATACAGCGGGCACACAGCGGGACACAGCGGGGTACACAGCTGTGGACACAACCGGACACAGCGGGGGACACAGCGAGGACACAGCAGAACACAGCAGGGGACACAGCGAGGACACAGCGGGACACAGAGGTGACACAGTTGGACACAACAGAGTACACAGCGGGACACAGCGGGCACACAGCGGAGAAACAGCGGGACACAGCGGGGAACACAGGGAGGACACAGCAGGACCCAGCGGGACACAGCGTCGATACAGCGGGGACACTGCTTGAACATAGCGGGACACAGCGGGGTAAACAGTGGGAAACAGAGGGACACAGCTTGGGACACAGCGGGGACACAGCAGGACACAGCGGGGGACACAGTGAGGACACAGCGGGACACAGCGGGACACAGCGGGGCACAAAGCGGGAGACAGCGGGGGACACAGCGAGGACACAGCGGGACACAGCGGCGACACAGAGCGGACTCAGTGGGGGACAGAGCGGGGGACAAAGAGGGACACTTTGGGACACAGTGTGACACAGCGGGACACAGGGGGGACACTGCGGGGACACAGCGGGACAAAGCAGGGGACATAGCGGGACACAGAGGGACACAGCGGGGGACACAGCGGGGGACAGCGGAGACAGAGAGGGGACACAGCGGGACACAGCGGTGACACAGCTGGACACAACGGAGTACACAGCGGGACACAGTGGGCACACAGCGGGGACACAGAGGGACACAGCGGAACACAGCAGGGATCGAGCGGGACAAAGCGGGGGACACAGCTGGACACAGCAGGACACAGCGGGGGACACAGCGGGAGACAGCGGAGACAGAGAGAGGACACAGCGAGACACCGCGGTGACACAGCCTGACACAACGGAGTACACAGCGAGGACACAGCAGGGACAGAGCGGGACACAGGGGGACACAGCGGGACACAGCGGGTGACACAGCGGGACACAGCCCAGGGACCCATCGAGGACACAGCGGGACACATCTGGGGACACAGCAAGGTCACAGCGGGTGACACAGATGGGGACACAGCGGGACACAGCGGGGAAAACTTCGAGGACAAAGCTGGACCCAGCGGGACACAGCGTCGATACAGGGGGACACAGTGTTACACAGCGTGGTACACAGCGGTGGACACAACGGGACACAGTGGGGGCACAGCGGGACACAGCGGGACACAGTGGGACACAGCGGGGACAAAGCGTGAGACACAATGGGGACAGAGCGGGAGACAGCGGGGTACACAGCGGGGCACACAGGGGGGGACACAGCAGTAGACAAAGCGGGACACAGCGGGGACACAGCGGGACACAGTGGGACACAGCGGGGACACAGCGGGACTCAGCGGGGGGACACAGCAGTACACAGCGGGACACAGCACACCGGGACACAGCGGGGGACACAGCGAGGACACAGCGGGGGACACAGCAGTACACAGCGGGACACAAAGGGACACAGCCTGGGACAAGGCGGGACACAGAGTGGGACAAAAAGGGGTACACAGCGGGACACAGCGAGGAACTCAGCGAGGACACAGCTGGACCCAGCGGGACACAGCGTCGATACAGCGGGGACACAGCAGGAAAAAGCGGGTACACAGCTCGGGACACAAAGGGACACATCGGGGGACACAGCGAGGACACAGAGGAACACAGCGTGGGACACAGCAAGGACACAGCGGGACACAGCAGAACACAGCGGGACACAGCAGGGACACAGCAGTAGACACAGCGGGACACAGTGTGGGATACAGCTGGACACAGCGGGGGACACAGGGAGAACAAAGCGGGATACAGCGGGGACACAGCGGGGACTCACCGAGGCCACAGCGGGGGACAAAGCGGGACACCCCGGGAAACAGCAGAACACAGCGGGACACAGTGGGGACACTGCGGGAACATAGCAGGGCACAGCAGGGTACACAGCGGGACACAGCGGGACACAGCGGGACACAACTTGGGACAAAACGGGAAACAGTGGGGGACACAGCAAGGACACAGCCGGACACAGCGGGACACAGCGTCGATACAGCGGGGACACAGCGGGACACAGCGGGTCACACAGCTGGGGACACAAAAGGACACATCGGGGGACACAGCGAGGACTCAGCGGGACACAGCGGGGGACACAGCGAGGACACAGTGGGACACAGCAGGGAACACAGCAGGACACAGCGGGGGACACAGGTGGGACACAGCGGGACACAGCGGGGACACAGCGGAACTCAGCAGGGGACACAGCAGTACACAGCAGGACACAGAGGGACACAGCGGGACACATCGGGGGACACAGAGGGACACAGAGGGTGACACCGAAGGGTACACAGTGGGACACATCGGGGGACACAGCGAGGGCACAACAGAACACAGCGTGGGACACAGCGAGGACACAGCGGGACACAGGGGGACACAGCAGAACACAGCGGGACACATCAGGGACACAGCAGTAGACAAAGCGGGACACAGCAGGGGACACAGCGGGACACAGCAGGACACAGCGGGGACACAGCGGGACTCAGCGGGGGACACAGCAGTACACAGCGGGACACAGCGGGACACAACAGAACACAGTGGGGGACACAGCGGGATACAGAGGGGGACACAGCGGGACACAGGGGGACACAGCAGGACACAGCAGGGACACAGCAGTAGACACAGCAGGACACAGCGGGGGACACGGCGGGACACAGCGGGAGATACAGCGAGGACACAGCGGGACACAGCGTCGATACAGCGGGGACAGCGGGACACAGCGGAACACAGCGGGGGACACAGCGGGACACATCGAGGGACACAGCGAGGACTCAGCGGGACACAGCGGGGGACACAGCGAGGTGGGGGACACAGGGGGACACAGCTGGGACACAGCGGGACACAGCGGGGACACAGCGTTACACAGCATGGTACACAGCTGCGGACACAACATGACACAGTGTGGGCACAGCGGGACACAGCAGGACACAGTGGGACACAGCTGGGACAAAGCGTGAGACACAGCGGGGGACAGAGTGGGAGACAGCGGGGGACACAGCGGGACACAGAGGGGGAACCAGCAAGGACACAGTGGTACACAGCGAGGACAAAGCGGGACCCAGCGGGACCCAGCGTCGATACAGCATGGACACAGCGTTACACAGTGTGGTACACAGCTGTGGACACAAGGGGACACAGTGCGGGCAAAGCGGGACACAGCGGGACACAGCGGGGACAAAGCGTGAGACACAGCGGGGGACAGAGCGGGAGACACGGGGGACACAGCGAGGACACAGCGGGACCCAGCGGGACACAGTGTCGATAGAGCGGGACACAGCGGTACACAGCGGGGTACACAGCTGGGGACACAACCGGACACAGTGGGGCACACAGCGAGGACACAGCAGAACACAGCGGGGGACACAGCAAGGACACAGCGGGACACAGCGGTGACACAGCTGGACACAACGGAGTACACAGCGGGACACAGAGGGCACACAGCGGGGACACAGCGGGACACAGCGGGGAACACAGGGAGGACACAGGGGGACCCAGCGGGACACAGCGTCGTTACAGCGGGGACACAGCGGGACAAAGCGGGGTACACAGCTGGGGACACAACGGGACACAGCGGGGGACACAGCGAGGAAACAGTGGGACACAGCGGGACACAGCGGGACACAGCAGGGACAGAGTGGGACACAGTGGGACACAGCAGTTCACAGCGGGGGACAGTGCGGGACACAGCAGGGGACCCAGCGAGGACATAGCGGGACACAGCAGGGGACACAGCGAGGACACAGGGGGGACACAGCGGGACACAGCTGGGAACAGCCTCGATACAGCGGGGACACAGCGTTACACAGCATGGTACCCAGCTGTGGACACAACGGGACACAGTGTGGGCACAGCGGGACACAGTGGGACAAAGCGGGGACAAAGCGTGAGACAGAGCGGGGGACGGTGTGGGAGACAGCGGGGGACGCAGCGAGGACACAGGGGGACACAGCGGGGACACAGCGGGGACTCAGCGGGGTCACAGCGGGATACAGCGGGAAACAGCGTGATACAGAAGGACACAGCATAGGACACAGCGGGGACACAGCGGGGACTCAGCGTGGTCAAAGCGGGATACAGCGGGACACAGCGGGACACAGTA
>NW_012297501.1:0-2751 GCF_000151885.1 Dipodomys ordii | reverse complement strand
ATTTTTTCATTACACGTCGATACTAGAAGGTATGCCCTGCCCACTAGAAGGAAACTGCATCTGTTAGATAGAAACCCCCCAAACTCTCCGTCTGGTAGGAAACCCTTCTCCCTCTTGGTAGGAAACCCTTTAGGTGTAGCTACCATAGTTTTGTTGTTGTTGTTGTTGTTTTTTGTTGTTTTGGTCGGTCTTGGAACTGAACTCTGCCTGGGTGCTGTCCCTCAGCTCTTCAGCTCAAGGCTAGTCCTCTACCACTTGAGCCAGAACACCACTTCCAGTTTTCTAAGTGGTTTATTGGCGATAAGAATATCACAAAATTTACCTGCCTTGCTTAGCTTTGAATGACCATCATCAGATCTTAGCCTTCAGAGTAGCTAGGATTACATGCGTGAGCCACCGGTGCCCATATTTTTTCTTTTTTCTTTTCTTTGTTCTTGGATTTTTCGGTTGTGAGGCCTGAAATTTGGGCCGGGACACTGTCCCTCAGCTCTTCAGCTTGAGGATAGCTCTCTACCACTTGAGCCACAGTGGTTTTTCTGCTTTCATGGTGCTGAGATATTGAACCCAGGGGTTCATGCATGCAAGATAAGCACTCTACTGCTAAACCACCTTCCCAGCTCTTCGTCTGAGTTTTTAGTGAACTCACTTGCCAATGTTCAAACCTTCTAAGGTCTTTGTGCAGGGGCTGAGAAGGTGGTTCAGTAGTAGAGTGCTTGCCTTGCATGTCTGAGGCCCTGGGTTCGATTCCTCAGCACCACATAAGCAAAAAAGAAAAAAGCTGGAAGTGGCACTGTGGCTCAAGTGGTAGAGCGCTAGCCTTGAGCTGAAGAACTGAGGACAGTGCCCAGTCCCAGAGTTTAGGCCCCATGACCAGACCCCCCCCCCAAGAAAAGGTCTTTGTGCAGCTTTGGTCTCCAATCAGCACAGAAGCTCTTCCCTTGTCAGATAGTTTCTAGAGCTAATTTTCCCATGCCACCCTACTAGAGCATTTAGTTTATGGGTTAAAATTTTTTTAGCATAATTAACAAAACTCTTTTGATTTTATTCTACTCTATATTTTATTTTTGCCAGTCCTGGGGCTCCCTGAGCTTCTTTTGCTCAAGACTAGCACTCTACCTGTTGAACCACAAAGCCACTTCCAGCCTTTTCTGTTTATGTAGTTCCGAGGAATAAAACTCAGGGCTTCATGCATGCTGGACAAACAAAGCCATATTCCCAACCACCAAAACATTTTATTTATACTAATCATAAGAATAAAATTGATTCATAAGGTGCTGTCTGGCTTCAGGCTTTGAACGTTTTGGAAACTTTGGAGGGGGGGGATCCTGAAAACCACCTAAGTAATTACGAAATACGAATGACTCTCCAGGGAAAGGGTCTCTCCTAACGAGTATAAAATGTTTGAGAATGGACAGGTGGATGAAATGCTAAGGTGATAGGGATGGCCAATTGAACCAAAGTACAGGTTCTACTCTAGTTGGCCAGGAAGGTCTACAACACTGGTCCTCCACAATACCATTAGATATCTCCCCTGGCTATATTTAGTGATTACTGCTCATCTCTTCAAGGTTTGGATTTCACTGCATCTTGATAAGTTTCCCAGAAATGCCAATTATCCCTCCTCATACCTACATAAGCAAGGGGTATAGTTGGCTTGGAAAAAGAGGGTTTTTGTCTTAGATCCTTACTCTTGTGAACAGCAACAGCAGGGTCTTACAAGTTTCCTCAGGCCATGTTTGACTGACAGATCATGCACTGCATGCTCTTGGGGATCTGAGGTTCATCATAGTAGGAAGTGGACCACGTGTTTTTCTGCTTTCTGTGCCACAGAATCTTAACAATAATGGTGGGCAGAATATTTAACCCATTTCACCCAAGCATTATTTTCTTGGTCATAAGACTTGAGCTGAAGGGCTCAAGGACAGCACCCAGGCCCAGAGTTCAAGGCAAAATCCCTACTACTTGAGCCTCAGCACCACTTCCAGTTGCTGGTAGTTAATTGGAGATAAGAGTCTCAAGGACTTTCCTGCCCGGGCTGGTTTTGAACTCTAATTCTCAGATCCTGAGTAGCTATGATTGCAGGTGCAAGCCACTGGCACCTGGCTTTTGACTTGAATTTTGAGTCTACCCAGAGAGTCTGCTTCTGAAACTAAGGTTCAATGCCATACATCCTTGGATCAGCTAGATGATCCATCCAGGCTTCAGAGTCAAAGTGAGCAGCTGAGGGAGTTTAGTGAGTAGGACTTTTTTGAGTTCCCCTTTCAGGATATAATATTTAAAACACACACATGCAAGCACATATTCATAACAAGTTTTTGTTTGGACCAGTGCACATTATGGAGCTCCATAATGAAAATCATCCATTATTTAATAGTGTTCTCAGACCTTTGTCAACATTCTCCCAATGGATTATCAGAAGCAGGTCCTTAGATCATTTTCCTTGGGTTCCTTAGGCCTAGAATTCTTATTCCCCATTTTAGCATGTCTTTTGTGATTTCAGTTTTTGGTGCACTTAATCTTCCCTATTGTAAGTTTCTTGTGCACCCTTCTCATATTTAACGCTCCCGTTACTGGAGATTTCTCAACAATGGATTCTTCCAGCTCCCACATTTTTATTCTTGGGCCAGAGAATGAAAACACACATTGAGACTCAAGTTCTCTTTGTGCCTAAGACACACTCAGCCCATAAAATCCCCACCAACCAGGTAGTATGCTCTAGTCCAATTTTTCCTCTCATGGCTTATGCATGAG
>NW_012297500.1:0-4302 GCF_000151885.1 Dipodomys ordii | reverse complement strand
GAAGGAGAAGGAGAAGCAGAAGGAGAAGGACAAGCTTGAGAAGCAGAAGAAGCAGAAGCGGGAGAAGCAGAAGAAGAAGAAGAAGAAGAAACAGAAGAAGGAGAAGGAGCAGAAGGAGAAGCAGAAGCAGAAGGAGAAGCAGAAAGAGAAGCAGAAGAACCAGTAGCAGGTGAAGCAGAAGAAGCAGAAGCAGAAAAATCCGAAGAATCAGAAGGAGAACCTGAAGCAGAAGGAGAAGCAGAAGCAGCAGAAGCTGGAAAAGCAGAAGCAGAAGAAACCGAACAAGCAGAAGAAGCAGAAGCAGAACGAGAAGCAGAAGAAGAAGGAGAAAGAGAAGGATTAGGAGTAGGAGGAGCAGAAGCAGAATAAGAAGCAGAAAGAGAAGCAGAAGAAGAAGCAGAAGGAGAAACAGAAGAAGCAGAAGCAGGAGAAGCAGAAGCAGAAGCAGAATGAGAAGCACAAGAAGGAGAAATTGTAGGAGAAGGAGAAGGAGACGGAGAAGCAGAAGGAGAAGTAGGAGAAGCAGAAGAAGAAGAAGCAGGAGAAGCAGAAGCAGAAGAAACAGAAGAAGGAGAAGAGCAGAAGCAGAAGGAGAAGCAGAAGGAGAAGCAGAAGAAGCAGAAGCTGAAGCAGAAGAAGAAGAAACAGAAAAAGCAGAAGAAGCAGAAGAAGAAGCAGCAGGAGAAGCAGAAGAAGAAGAAGGAGAAGGAGAAAGAGAAGGATTAGGAGTAGGAGAAACAGAAGGATAAGCAGAAGCAGAAAGAGAAGGAGAAGGAGAAGGAGAAGCAGGAGAAGCAGAAGAAGCAGAAGCAGGAGAAGCAGAAGCAGAAGAAACATAGGAAGGAGAAGAAGCAGAAGGAGAAGCAGAAACAGAAGGAAAAGCAGAAAGAGAAGCAGGAGAAGCAGAAGAAGCAGCAGCAGGAGAAGCAGAAGCAGAATAAGCCGAAGAAGCAGAAGCAGAACCTGAAGCAGAAGGAGAAGCAGGAGAAGCAGAAGAAGCAGAATCTGGAGAAGCAGAAGGAGAAGCAGAAGCAGAAAGAGAAGCAAAAGCAGAAGGAGAAGCAGAAGGGGAAGCAGAAGAAACAGAAGAAGCAGAGGCAGTAGCAGAAGAAGCAGAAGATGCAGAAGCAGGAGAGAAGCAGAAGGAAAAGCAGAAGAACGAGAAGGAGAAGGAGTAGGAGAAACAGAAGGAGAAGCAGAAAGAGAGGCAGAAGAAGGAGCAGGAGAAGGAAAAGCAGCAGGAGAAGCAGAAAGAGCAGCAGAAGGAGAAGCAGAAGCAGAAGCAGAAGGAGAAGCAGAAGAAGGAGAAGCAGAAGGAGAAGCTAAAAGAGAAAAAGAAGGAGAAGCAGGAGAAGCAGAAGCAGAAGCAGAAGCAGAATCAAAAGAAATAGAAGAAGGATAAGAAGCAGAAGCAGAAAGAGAAGCAGAAACCGAAGGAGAAGCAGAAATAGAAGCAGAAGAAGCTGAAGAAGCAGAAGCAGAACCTGAAGCAAAAAGAGAAGCAGGAGAAGCAGAAGAAGCAGAATCTGGAGAAGAAGGAGAACCAGAAGGAGAAGCAGAAGCAGAAAGAGAAGCAAAAGCAGAAGGAGAAACAGAAAGAGAAGCAGAAGAAACAGAAGAAGCACAAGCAGAAGCAGTAGCAGAAGAAGCTGAAGATGCAGAAGCAGATAGAGAAGCAGAAGGAATAGCAGAATAACGCCAAGGAGAAACAGAAGGAGAAGAAGAATGAGAAGCAGAAGGAGAAGCAGGAAAAACAGAAGAAGCAGAAACGGACGGAGAAGCAGAAGAAGGAGAAGCAGAAGAAGAAGCAGAAGGAAAAGCACAAGCAGAAGGAGATGCAGAAGGAGTAGCAGGAGAAGCAGAAGAAGCAGAAGCAGAAGGAGAAGAAGAAGGAGAAGAAGCAGAATCAGAAGAAGCAGAAGGAGAAGTAGAAAAGAAGCGGAGGAAGAGAAGCAGAACGAGAAGCAGGAAAGCAGAAGAAGCAGAGCGGGAGAAGCAGAAGAAGAAGAAGAAACAGAAGAAATAGAAGGAGCAGAAGCAGAAGGAGGAGCAGAAGCAGAAGGAGAAGCAGAAAGAGAAGCAGGAAAAGCAGAAGCTGGAGAAGCCGAAGCAGAAGAAACAGAAGAAGGGGAAGAAGCAGAAGGAGAAGCAGAAACAGAAGGAAAAGCAGAAAGAGAAGCAGGAGAAGCAGAAGAAGCAGCAGCAGAAGAAGCAGAAGCAGAAGAAGCCGAAAAAGCAAAAGCAGAACCTGAAGCAGAAGGAGAAGCAGGAGAAGCAGAAGAAGCAGAATCTGGAGAAGCAGAAGGAGAAGCAGAAGCAGAAATAGAAGCAAAAGCAGAAGGAGAAGCAGAAGAAACAGAAGAAGCAGAGGCAGTATCAGAAGAAGCAGAAGATTCAGAAGCAGAAGGAGAAGCAGAAGGAAAAGCAGAAGAACTAGAAGGAGAAGGAGAAGGAGAAACAGGAGTAGAAGCAGAAAGAGAAGCAGAAGAAGGAGCAGTAGAAGGAAAAGCGGCAGGAGAAAAAGAAAGACCAGCAGAAGGAGAAGCAGGAAATGCAGAAACAGGAGAAGAACAAGCAGACGAAACAGGAGAAGGACAAGAAGCAGAAGCAGAAGGAGAAGCAGAAAGAGAAGGAGGGGAAGCAGAAGAAGCAGAAGCAGGAGAAGCAGAAGCATAAGAATCCGAAGAAGCAGAAGCAGAACCTGAAGCAGAAGGAGAAGCAGGAGAAGCAGAAGAAGCAGAATCTGGAGAAGCAGAATGAGAAGCTGAAGGAGAAGCAGAAGCAGAAAGAGAATCAAAAGGAGAAGGAGAAGCGGAAGAAACAGAAGAAGCAGAAGCAGTAGCAGTTGCAGCAGAAGCAGAAGGAGAAGCAAAAGTGAAAGCAGAAGAACGAGAAGGAGAAACAGAAGGAGAAGCAGAAGAAGCAGAAGAAGCAGAAGGAGAAGCAGAAGGAGAAACAGAAGCAGAAGAAGCAGCAGAAGGAGAAGCAGAACTAGAAGAAGATGCAGAAGGAGAAGCAGGAGAAGCAGAAGAAGCAGAAGCAGAAGGAGAAGGAGAAGTAGGAGAAGGAGAAGGAAGAGCCACAGAAGCAATAGGAGAAGCAGAAGGAGAAGCAGAAGCAGAATGAGAAGCAGAAAGAGAAGCAGTAGAAGAAGAAGAAGCAGGAAAAGCAGAAGCAGCAGAAAGAGAAGAAGAAGAAGAAGAAGAAGAAGAAGAAGAAGAAGAAGAAGAAGAAGAAGAAGAAGAAGAAGAAGAAGAAGAAGAAGAAGAAGAAGAAGAAGAAGAAGAAGAAGAAGAAGGAGAAGAAGAAGCAGAAGCAGGAGAAGCAGAAGCAGAAGAAAAAGAATAAGCATAAGAAGCAGAATCAGAGGGAGAAGCAGAAGAAGGAGAAGCAGAAGCAGAAGAAGCAGCAGAAGGAGAAGCAGAAGCAGAAGAAGATGCAGACGGAGAAGCAGAAGACGGAGAAGGAGAAGGCGAAAGAGAAGGATTAGGAGTAGGAGAAGCAAAATGATAAGCAGAAGCAGAAAGAGACGCAGAAGGAGAAGCAGCACGAGAAGTAGGAGAAGCAGGAGAAGCAGAAGCAGGAGAATCAGAAGAAACAGAAGACAAAGAAGCAGAATGAGATGCAGAAGGAGAAATTGAAGCAGAAGCAGAAGCAGAAGGAGAAGCAGAAGCAGAAGGAGAAGGAGAAGAAGGAGAAGGAGAAGCAGAAAGAGAAGCACAACGAGAAGCAGGAGAAGTAGAAGCAGGAGAAGCAGAAGCAGAAGAAACATAGAAAGGAGAAGAAGCAGATGCAGAAGGAGAAGCAGAAACAGAAGGAAAAGCAGAAAGAGAAGACGGAGAAGCAGAAGAAGCAGCAGCAGGAGAAGCAGAAGCAGAAGAAGCCGAAGAAGAAGCAGAAGGAGAAGCAGGAGAAGCAGAAGAAGCAGAATCTGGAGAAGCAGAAGGAGAAGCAGAAGCAGAAAGAGAAGCAAAAGCAGAAGGAGAAGCAGATGAACGAGAAGGTGAAGGAGAAGGAGAAACAGAAGGAGAAGCAGAAAGAGAAGCAGAAGAAGGAGCAGGAGTAGGAAAAGCAGCAGGAGAAGCAGAAAGAGCAGCAGAAGGAGGAGCAGGAGATGCAGAAACAGGAGAAGCATAAGCAGAACAAACAGGAGAAAGACAAGAAGCAGAAGCAGAAGGAGAAGCAGATACAGAAGGAGAAGCAGAAAGTGAAGGAGGGGAAGCAGAAGAAGCTGAAGCAGGAGAAGCAGAAGCATATTTTTTCCGAAGAAGCAGAAGGAGAACCTGAAGGAGAAAGAGAAGC
>NW_012297499.1:0-4303 GCF_000151885.1 Dipodomys ordii | reverse complement strand
TTCTCACGGGGTACACAGCGGGACACAGCGGGCACACAGCGGGGACACAGCGGGACACAGCGGGACACAGCGGGGACACAGTAGGACACAGCGGGACAAAGTGGAGACACAGCGGGACACAGCAGGCACACAGCGGGGACACAGCGGACACAGCAGGACACAGCGGGGGACACAGCGGGACATAGTGGGCGACCCAGTGAGGACACAGCGGTACACAGCAGGGGACACAGCGAGGACACAGCGGGGGACACAGCGGGGGACAAAGCGGGACACAGCGGGGGACACAGCGAGGACACAGCGGGGGACACAGCGGGGGACAAAGCGGGACACAGCGGGGAACACAGCGAGGACACAGCGGGACACAGCGGGTGACACAGCGAGGACACAGCGGGGGACACAGCGGGACACAGCGGGGAACACAGAGAGGACACAATGGCACCCAGCAGGACACAGCGTCGATACAGCGGGGACACAGGGTTACACAGCGTGGTACCCAGCTGTGGACACAAGGGGACAGAGTGGGGGCACAGCGAGACACAGCGGGACACAGCGAGGACACAGCGGGACACATTGGTGACACAGCGGGGAAAACAGCAGGACAAAGCAGCGGACACAGTGGGGGACACAGCGCGACACAGCAAGACATAGCATGGACACAGCAGTAGACACATCGGGACATAGCGGGGGACACAGCTGGGGACACAACGGGACACAGCGGTGGACACAGCGAGGACACAGCAGGACCCACCGGGACCCAGCGGGGGACACAGTGAGGACACAGCAGGACACAGTGGGGGACACAGCGAGGACACAGCGGGGACACAGCGGGACACAGCGGGGAACACAGCGAGGACACAGCGGCACCCAGCGGGACACAGCGTCGATACAGCGGGCACACAGAGTTACACAGCGTGGTACTCAGCTGTTGACACAACGGGACACAGTGGGGGCACAGCCGGACACAGTGGGACACATTGGGACACAGCGGGGACAAAGCATGAGACACAGCGAGGGACAGAGCGGGAGACAGCGGGGAACACAGCGAGGACACAGCGGGACACAGCGTCGATACAGCGGGGACACAACGTTACACAGCGTAGTACACATCTCTTTATACAACGGGACACAGTGGGGGCACAGCCGGACACAGCGGGACACAGTGGGACACAGCGGGGACAAAGCGTGAGACACAGCAGGGGACAGAGAGGGAGACAGCAGGGGACACAGCGAGGAAACAGTGGGACACAGCGGTGACACAGCGGTGACTCAGCGGGGGACACAGCGGGACACAGCGGGGGACACAGCGGGACACAGCGGGGGACACAGCGAGGACCCAGCGGGACACAGCGGGACACAGAGTAGATACAGGGGGCACACAGCGTTACACAGCGTGGTACACAGCTGTGGACACAACGAAATACAGTGGGGGCACAGCGGGACACAGTGGGACACAGCGGGGACAAAGCGTGAGACACAGCGGGGGACAGAGCGGGAGACAGCGGGGGACACAGCGAGGACACAGCGGGACACAGCGGGGACTCAGCGGGGGACACAGCGGGAGACAAAGAGGGACACCATGGAACACAGCGGGACACAGCGGGAAACAGAAGTGACCCTGCGGGGACACAGTGGGACACAGCTGGGGACACAGCGAGACACAGAGGGGGACAGAGCGGGAAACAGAGGGGGACAGAGCGTGGGACACAGCGAGACACAGCAGGGACAAAGCTGGACACAGCGGGGTACACAGAGGGACACAGCGGGGAAACAGCGTGACACAGCAGGACACAGCGGGACACAGCAGGGCACACAGCAGCACAAAGCGGGACACAGCAGGGACACAGCAGAGACACAGCGGGGGACACAGCGGGACAGAGTGGGGTACACAGCTGGGGACACAGCGAGGACACAGCGGGACACAGCGGGACATATCGGGGACACTGCGGGAACATGGCAGGACACAGCGGGGTACACAGCGGGACACAGCGGGACACAGCTGGGGACACAGCGGGGACACAGCGGGACACAGCGGAACACAGCGGGAGACAAAGCGGGAGACAGCGGGGCACACAGCGAGGACACACGGGGACACAGAGGCGACACAGAGGGGACTCAGCGGGGGACACAGCGTGGGACAAAGTGGGACACCACGGGACACAATGTTACACAGCGGGACACAGCGGGGACACAGCAGGAAAAAGCGGGGGACACAGCGGGACACAGCGGGCCACAGCGGGGGACACAGCGGGGGACAGCGGAGACAGAGAGTGGCCACAGCGAGACACAGCGGTGACACAGCTGGACACAGAGGGGTACACAGCAGGACACAGCGGGCACACAGCGGGGACACAGAGGGACACAGCGGGACACAGCGGGGACACAGCGGGACAAAGCGGGAGACACAGCGGGACACAGCAGGCACACAGCGGAGACACAGTGGGACACAGCGGGACACAGTGGGGGACAAAGCGGGACACAGTGGGGGACCCAGTGAGGACACAGCGGGACACAGCAGGGGACAAAGCAAGGACACAGCGGGGGACACAGCGGGGGACACAGCGGGACACAGCGGGGAACACAGCGAGGACACAGCGAGACACAGCGGGACACAGCGTCGATACAGCGGGGACACAGCGTTACACAGTGTGGTACACAGCTGTGGACTCAACGGGACACAGTGGGGGCACAGCCGGACACAGCGGGACACAGTGGGACACAGCGGGGAAAAAGCGTGAGACACAGCAGGGGACAGAGAGGGTGACAGCAGGGGACACAGCGAGGAAACAGCGGGACACAGCGGTGACACAGCGGGGACTCAGGGGGTGACACAGCGGGACACAGCGGGGGACACAGCGGGACACAGGGCGGGACAAGGCGGGACACAGTGTGGAACAGAGCGTGGGACACAGCGAGACACAGCGGAGACAAAACTGGACACAGCGGGGTACACAGAGGGACACAGCAGGGACACAGCGGGAAAACAGCGTGACACAAAAGGACACAGCGGGACACAGCGGGGGACACAGCGAGGACACAGCGGCACACAGTGGGGGACACAGCAAGGATAGAGCGGGAAACAGCGGGGGACACAGCAGGACATAGCGGGGGACAGAGCGGGACACAGCAGGACACAGCGGGGGACACAGGATGGACACAGCGGTACACAGCGGGGGACAGATCGAGGACACATTGGGACACAGCGGGGACACAGCGGGACTCAGCAGGGGACACAGCAGTACACAGCGGGACACCGCGGGACATAGCAGGGACACAGCGGGGGACACAGTGGGACACAGCGGGGGACACAGAGGGGGACACAGCGGGGAAAAAAGCGAGGCCACAGCAGAACACAGCGTGGGACACAGCGAGGACACAGCGGGACACAGCGGGACACAGTGGAGGCACAGCCGGGACACAGCGGGACACAGCGGTACACAGCGGGGACACTGCGGACACATAGTGGGACACAGCGGGGTACACAGCGGGACACAGCGGGACACAGCTTGGGACACAGCGGGGACAAAGCGGCAGACAACAGGGGACACAGCGAGGACACAGCGGGACACAGCGGCGACACAGAGGGGACTCAGCGGGACAAAGCGGGGGACACAGCGTGACACAGCGGGACACAGCGGGGGACACGGGGGGGACAGCGGAGACAGAGAGGGGCCAAAGCGAGACACAGCGGTCATACAGCTGGACACAACGGAGTACACAGCGGGACACAGCAGGCACACAGCGGGGACACAGCGGGACAGAGCATGACACAGCAGGGAACACAGGAAGGAAACAGCGGGACCCAGTGGGACACAGCGTCGATACAGCGGGACACAGCGGGGTACACAGCTGGGGACACAACGGGACACAGCGGGGGATTAAGCGAGGACACAGTGTGACCCAGCAGGACACAGCGGGGACACAGCGGGACCCAGCGGGGAAACCAGCGAGGAAACAGTGGGACACAGCGGGGGACACAGCGAGAACACAGTGGAGGACACAGTGAGGACACAGCGGGACCCAGCGGGACACAGCGTTACACAGCGTGGTACACAGCTGTAGACACAACGGGACTCAGTGGGGGCACAGCAGGACACAGCGGGGACAAAGCGTGAGACACAGCGGGGGACAGAGCTGGAGACAGCGGGGGACACAGCGAGGACACAGTGGGACACAGCGGTGACACAGCGGGGACTCAGCGGGGGACACAGCGGGGGACAAAGAGGGACACCACGGAATACAGCGCGACACAGCGGGAAACAGCAGTGACCCTGCCTGGACACAATGGGACACAGCGGGGGACACA
>NW_012297498.1:0-2527 GCF_000151885.1 Dipodomys ordii | reverse complement strand
AGAAGCAGAAGGAGAAGAGCAGAAGCAGAAGGAGAAGCAGAAGAAGCAGAAGTGAAGCAGAAGAAGAAGAAACAGAAAAAGCAGAAGAAGCAGAAGAAGAAGCAGAAGGAGAAGCAGAAGAAGAAGAAGGAGAAGGAGAAAGAGAAGGATTAGGAGTAGGAGAAACAGAAGGATAAGCAGAAGCAGAAAGAGAAGGAGAAGCAGGAGAAGCAGGAGAAGCAGAAGCAGAAGAAACATAGGAAGGAGAAGAAGCAGAAGCAGAAGCAGAAACAGAAGGAAAAGTAGAAAGAGAAGCAGGAGAAGCAGAAGAAGCAGCAGCAGGAGAAGCAGAAGCAGAAGAATTCGAAGAAGCAGAAGCAGAACCTGAAGCAGAAGGAGAAGCAGGAGAAGCAGAAGAAGCAGAATCTGGAGAAGCAGAAGGAGAAGCAGAAGCAGAAAGAGAAGCAAAAGCAGAAGGGGAAGCAGAAGAAACAGAAGAAGCAGAGGCAGTAGCAGAAGAAGCAGAAGATGCAGAAGCAGGAGGAGAAGCAGAAGAACGAGAAGGAGAAGGAGTAGGAGAAACAGAAGGAGAAGCAGAAAGAGAAGCAGAAGAAGGAGCAGGAGAAGGAAAAGCAGCAGGAGAAGCAGAAAGAGCAGCAGAAGGAGAAGCAGAAGCAGAAGTAGAAGCAGAAGAAGGAGAAGCAGAAGGAGAAGCATAAAGAGAAACAGAAGGAGAAGCAGGAGAAGCAGAAGCAGGAGAAGCAGAATCTAAAGAAATAGAAGAAGGGTAAGAAGCAGAAGCAGAAAGAGAAGGAGAAGCAGAAACAGAAGAAGCAGAAATAGAAGCTGAAGAAGCTGAAGAAGCAGAAGCAGAACCTCAAGTAGAAGGAGAAGCAGAAGAAGCAGAATCTGGAGAAGAAGGAGAACCAGAAGGAGAAGCAGAAGCAGAAAGAGAAGCAAAAGCAGAAGGAGAAGCAGAAGAAACAGAAGAAGCAGAAGCAGAAGCAGTAGCAGAAGAAGCTGAAGATGCAGAAGCAGATAGAGAAGCAGAAGGAATAGCAGAATAACGACAAGGAGAAACAGAAGGAGAAGAAGAATGAGAAGCAGAAGGAGAAGCAGGAAAAACAGAAGAAGCAGAAACAGACGGAGAAGCAGAAGAAGAAGCAGAAGCAGAAGAAGAAGCAGAAGGAAAAGCACAAGCAGAAGGAGATGCAGAAGGAGTAGCAGGAGAAGCAGAAGAAGCAGAAGCAGAAGGAGAAGAAGAAGGAGAAGAAACAGAATCAGAAGAAGCAGAAGGAGAAGTAGAAAGAGAAGCCGACGAAGAGAAGCAGAACGAGAAGCAGGAAAGCAGAAGAAGCAGAGCGGGAGAAGCAGAAGAAGAAGAAACAGAAGAAATAGAAGGAGCAGAAGCAGAAGGAGGAGCAGAAGTAGAAGGAGAAGCAGAAAGAGAAACAGGAAAAGCAGAAGAAGCAGAGGCAGGAGAAGCAGAAGCAAAAGAAACAGGAGAAGGACAAGAAGCAGAAGCAGAAGGAGAAGCAGAAACAGAAGGAGAAGCAGAAAGAGAAGGAGGGGAAGCAGAAGAAGCAGAAGCAGGAGAACCAGAAGCATAAGAATTCGAAGAAGCAGAAGCAGAACCTGAAGCAGAAGGAGAAGCAGGAGAAGCAGAAGAAGCAGAATCTGGAGAAGCAGAATGAGAAGCTGAAGGAGAAGCAGAAGCAGAAAGACAATCAAAAGGAGAAGGAGACGCGGAAGAAACAGAAGAAGCAGAAGCAGTAGCAGTTGCAGCAGAAGCAGAAGGAAAAGCAAAAGTAAAAGCAGAAGAACGAGAAGGAGAAGGAGAAACAGAAGGAGAAGCAGAAGAAGCAGAAGGAGAAGCAGAAGGAGAAACAGAAGCAGAAGAAGCAGCAGAAGGAGAAGCAGAAGCACAAGAAGATGCAGAAGGAGAAGCAGAAGAAGCAGAAGCAGAAGGAGAAGGAGAAGTAGGAGAAGGAGAAGGAAGAGCCGCAGAAGCAATAGGAGAAGCAGAAGGAGAAGCAGAAGCAGAATGAGAAGCAGAAAGAGAAGCAATAGAAGCAGAAGAAGCAGGAAAAGCAGAAGCAGCAGAAAGAAAAGAAGAAGAAGAAGAAGAAGAAGAAGAAGAAGAAGAAGAAGAAGAAGAAGAAGAAGAAGAAGAAGAAGAAGAAGAAGAAGAAGAAGAAGAAGAAGAAGAAGAAGAAGAAGGAGAAGGAGAAGGAGAAGGAGAAGCAGAAGAAGCAGAAGCAGGAGAAGCAGAAGCAGAAGAAACAGAACAAGCAGAAGAAGCAGAAGCAGAACGAGAAGCAGAAGAAGAAGAAGGAGAAAGAGAAGGATTAGGAGTAGGAGGAGCAGAAGCAGAAAAAGAAGCAGAAAGAGAAGCAGAAGGAGAAGGAGAAAGAGAAACAGAAGAAGCAGAAGCAGGAGAAGCAAAAGAAGAATGGAAGCACAAGAAGGAGAAATTGAAGAGAAGAGAATGAGACGGAGAAGCAGAAGGAGAAGTAGGAGAAGCAGAAGAGAAGTAGAAGGGAGAAGC
>NW_012297497.1:0-4304 GCF_000151885.1 Dipodomys ordii | reverse complement strand
GAGAAGGAGAAGGAAGAGCAGCAGAAGCAATAGGAGAAGCAGAAGCAGAATGAGAAACAGAAAGAGAAGCAGTAGAAGCAGAAGAAGCAGGAAAAGCAAAAGCAGAAGAAAGAGAAGAAGAAGAAGAAAAAGAAGAAGAAGAAGAAGAAGAAGAAGAAGAAGAAGAAGAAGAAGAAGAAGAAGAAGAAGAAGAAGAAGAAGAAGAAGAAGAAGAAGAAGAAGAAGAAGAAGAAGAAGAAGAAGAAGAAGAAGAAGAAGAAGAAGAAGGAGAGGAAGGAGAAGAAGAAGAAGGAGAAGAAGAAGAAGAAGAAGAAGAAGAAGAAGAAGAAGAAGAAGAAGAAGAAGAAGAAGAAGAAGAAGAAGAAGAAGAAGAAGAAGAAGAAGAAGAAGAAGAAGAAGAAGAAGGAGAAGGAGAAGAAGAAGAAGGAGAAGCATAAGGAGAAGCAGTAGAAGCAGAAGAAGCAGAAGCAGGAGAAGCAGAATCAGAAGAAAAAGAATAAGCAAAAGAAGCAGAAGCAGTGGGAGAAGCAGAAGAAGGAGAAGGAGAAGGAGCAGCAGAAGGAGAAGCAGAAGCAGAAGAAGCAGGAGAAGCAGAAGCAGAAGAAACAGAAGAAGGAGAAGACCAGAAGCAGAAGCAGAAGTAGAAACAGAAGCAGAAGGAGAAGGAGAAAGAGTAGCAGGAGAAGCAGAAGAAGCTGAAGCAGGAGAAGCAGAAGGAGAAGAAGCAGAAAAAGCAGAAGCAGAACCTGAAGCAGAACGAGAAGCAGGAGAAGCAGAAGCAAAAGAAGCAGGAGAAGCAGAAGCAGAAGAAGGAGAAGAGCAGAAGCAGAAGCAGAAGGAGAAGCAGAAGGAGAAGCAGAATAAGCAGAAGCTGAAGTAGAAGGAATAGAAAAATCAGAAGAAGCAGAAGAGGAAGCAGCAGGAGAAGCAGAAGCAGAAGAAGGAGAAGGAGAAAGAGAAGGATTTGGAGTAGAAGAAAGAGAAGGATAAGCAGAATTAGAAAGAGAAGGAGAAGGAGAAGCAGAAGCAGGAGAAGCAGAAGCAGAATGAAAAGCAGAAGAAGGAGAAATTGAAACAGAAGAAGATGCAGAAGGAGAAGCAGAAGCAGAAGGAGAAGCACAAGAAGGAGGAGAAGGAGAAGAGAAGGATAATCATAAAGAGAAACATGAGAAGAAGAAGCAGAAGCGGGAGAAGCAGAAGGAGAAGAAATAGAAGAAGGAGAAGAAGCAGAAGCAGAAGGAGAAGCATTAACAGAAGGAGTTGCAGAAATAGACGCAGAAGAAGCCGAAGAAGCAGAAGAAGAACCTGAAGCAGAAGGAGAAGCAGAAGAAGCAGAATCTGGAGAAGAAGAAGGAGAACCAGAAGGAGAAGCAGAAGCAGAAAGAGAAGCAAAAGCAGAAGGAGAAGCAGAAGAAACAGAAGAAGCAGAAGCAGTAGCAGAAGAAGCTGAAGATGCAGAAGCAGAAGGAGAAGCAGAAGGAAAAGAAGAAGAACAAGAAGGAGAAGGAGAAACAGAAGGAGAAGCAGAATGAGAAGCAGGAAAATCAGAAGAAGCAGTAGCAGACGGAGAAGGAGAAGCAGAAGTAGAAGAAGAAGCATAAGGACAAGCACAAGCAGAAGGAGATGCAGAAGGAGAAGCAGGAGAAGCAGAAGAAGCAGAAACAGAAGGAGTAGAAGAAGGAGAAGAAGAAGCAGAAGAAGCAGAAGCAGAAGCAGAAAGAGAAGCAGACGAAGAGAAGCAGAACGAGAAGCAGGAGAAGCAGAAGAAGAAGAAACAGAAGAAGGAGAAGTAGCAGAAGCAGAAGGAGAAGCAGAAAGAGAAGCAGAAACAGAAGAAGCAGAAGCTGAAGCAGAAGAAACTGAAAAGGCAGAAAAAGAAGAAGAAGCAGAAGAAGAAGAAGAAGAAGGAGAAGCAGGAGAAGCAGAATAAGCAGAATCTGAAATAGAAGAAAGAAAAAAAGCAGAAGAAGCAGAAGAGGAAGCAGCAGGAGAAGCAGAAGGAGAAGGAGAAAGAGAAGGATTTGGAGTAGAAGAAACAGAAGGATAAGCAGAAGCAGAAAGAGAAGGAGAAGGAGAAGCAGGAGAAGCAGAAGCAGGAGAAGCAGAAGCAGAATGAAAAGCTGAAGAAGGAGAAATTGAAACAGAAGAAGATGCAGAAGGAGAAGCCGAAGCAGAAGGAGAAGCAGAAGAAAGAGGAGAAGGAGAAGCAGAAGGAAAATCATAAAGAGAAACAGAAGGAGAAGAAGGAGAAGCAGAAGCGGGAGAAGCAGAAGGAGAAGAAATAGAAGAAGGAGAAGAAGCAGAAGGAGAAGCAGAAACAGAAAGAGATGCAGAAATAGACGCAGAAGAATCTGAAGAAGCAGAAGAAGAACCTGAAGCCGAAGGAGAAGCAGAAGAAGCAGAATCTGGAGAAGAAGAAGGAGAACCAGAAGGAGAAGCAGAAGCAGAGAGAGAAGTAAAAGCAGAAGGCGAAGCAGAAGAAACAGAAGAAGCAGAAGCAGTAGCAGAAGAAGCTGAAGATGCAGAAGAAGAAGGAGAAGCAGAAGGAAAAGCAGAACAAGAATGAGAAGGAGAAACAGAAGGAGAAGCAGAAGGAGAAGCAGAAGGAGAAGCAGGAAAAGGAGAAGAAGCAGTAGCAGACGGAGAAGGAGAAGCAGAAGTAGAAGAAGAAGCATAAGGACAAGCACAAGCAGAAGGAGATGCAGAAGGAGAAGCAGGAGAAGCAGAAGAAGCAGAAGCAGAAGCAGAAAGAGAAGCAGACGAAGAGAAGCAGAACGAGAAGCAGGAGAAGCAGAAGAAGAAGAAACAGAAGAAGGAGAAGTTGCAGAAGCAGAAGGAGAAGCAGAAGGAGAAGCAGAAAGTGAAGCAGAAACAGAAGGAGAAGCAGAAAGAGAAGGAGGGGAAGCAGAAGAAGCAGAAGCATAAGAATCCGAAGAAGCAGAAGCAGAACCTGAAGCAGGAGAAGTGGAAGAAGCAGAATCTGGAGAAGCAGAATGAGAAGCAGAATGAGAAGCAGAAGCAGAAGCAGAAAGATAATCAAAAGCAGAAGTAGAAGCAGAAGAAACAGAAGAAGCAGAAGCAGTAGTCGTTGTAGCAGAAGCAGAAGGAGAAGCAGTAGGAAAAGCAGAAGAACGAGAAGGAGAAGTAGAAGCAGAAGGAGAATCAGAAGGAGAAGCAGAAGAAGGAGAAGGAGAAGCAGAAGCAGAAGAAGCAGCAGAAGGAGAAGCAGAAGCAGAAGAAGATGCAGAAGGAGAAGCAGAAGAAGCAGAAGAAGAAGCAGAAGTAGGAGAAGGAGAAGGAGAAGAAAGGGCAGCAGAAGCAATAGGAAAAGCAGAAGGAGAAGCAGAAGAATGGGAAGAAGAAAGAGAAGCAGGAAAAGCACAAATGCAGAATCAGGAGAAGCAGCAGCAGGAGAAGCAGAAGCAGAAGAAGATGCAGAACGAGAAGCAGGAGAAGCAGAAGAAGCAGAAGCAGAAGGAGAAGCAGAAGTAGGAGAAGGAGAAGGAGAAGGAAGGGCAGCAGAAGCAATAGGAGAAGCAGAAGGAGAAGCAGAAGAAGAATGAGAAGCAGAAAGAGAAGCTATAGAAGCAGACGAAGCAGGAAAAGCAGAAGCAGAAGAAAGAGAAGAAGAAGAAGAAGAAGAAGAAGAAGAAGAAGAAGAAGAAGAAGAAGAAGAAGAAGAAGAAGAAGAAGAAGAAGAAGAAGAAGAAGAAGAAAAAGAAGAAGAAGAAGAAGAAGAAGAAGAAGAAGAAGAAGAAGAAGAAGAAGAAGAAGAAGAAGAAGAAGAAGAAGAAGAAGAGGAAGAGGAAGAAGAAGAAGAGGAAGCAGCAGCAAAAGGAGAAGCATAAGGAGAAGCAGTAGAAGCAGAAGCAGCAGAAGCAGAAGCAGAAGAAAAAGAATAAGCAAAAGAAGCGGAAGCAGAAGCAGTGGGAGAAGCAGAAGAAGGAGAAGGAGAAGGAGCAGCAGATGGAGAAGCAGAAGCAGAAAGAGAAGCAGAATCTGATGGAGAACTCGATGGAGAAGCAGGAGAATCAGAAGAAGCAGATGTTGAAGCAGAAAGAGGAGAAGAAGGAGAAGCACTAGTAGAATCAGAAGAAACAGAAGAAGAAGAAGCAGAAGAATCTGAAGCTAAGAAACAGATGAAGGAGAAGGAGTGGAAGGAGAAGCAGAAGTATAAGGAGAAGCAGATAGAGATGCAGATGAAGCAGTAGCAGGAGAAGCAGAAGAAGAAGAAACAGAAGAAGCCCAAGAAGCAGAAGGAGAACCTGAAGCAGAAGGGGAAGCAGAAGCAGCAGAAGCTGGAA
>NW_012297496.1:0-4304 GCF_000151885.1 Dipodomys ordii | reverse complement strand
GGAGAAGCAGAAGCAGACCTTGAAGCAGAAGGAGAATCAGGAGAAGCAGAAGAAGCAGAATCTGGAGGAGCAGAATGAGAAGCTGAAGGAGAAGCAGAAGCAGAAAGAGAATCAAAAGCAGAAGGAGAAGCAGAAGAAACAGAAGAAGTAGAAGCAGTAGCAGTTGTAGCTGAAGCAGAAGGAGAAGCAGAAGGAAACGTAGAAGAACAAGAAGGAGAAGGAGAAACATAAGGAGAAGCAGAAGGAGAAGCAGAAAGAGAAACAGGTAAAGCAGAAGAAGAAGAAGCAGAAGGAGAATCAGAAGGAGAAGCAGAAGAAGGAGAAGGAGAAGCAGAAGCAGAAGAAGATGCAGAAGGAGAAGCAGGAGTAGCAGAAGAAGCAGAAGCAGAAGGAGAAGCAGGAAAAGCAGAAGAAGCAGAAGCAAAAGAAGGAGAAGCAGAAGCAGAAGAAGGAGCATAAGGACAAGCACAAGCAGAAGGAGATGTAGAAGGAGAAGCAGGAGAAGCAGAAGAAGCAGAAGCTGAAGGAGAAGCAGAAGTAGGAGAAGGAGAAGGAGGAGAAACAGAAACAGAAGGAGAAGCAGAAGCGGAATGAAAAGCAGAAAGAGAAGCAGGAGGAGCACAAGAAGCAGAAGCAGGAGAAGCCGAAAGAGAAGAAGCAGAAGAAGCAGAAACAGAAGCAGAAGCAGAAGGAGAAGCAGCAGAAGAAGTAGAACCAGAAATTCAGGCAGGAGAAACAGAAGAAGCAGAAACAGAAGGAAGAGAAGCAGAAGGAGAAGTAGAAGAAGCAGCAGAAGGAGAAGCAACAGAAGAAGCAGAAAAACAAGCAGGAGAAGCAGAAGCAGAAAGAGAAGTAGAAGCAGAAGAAGCAGAAGAAGCAGAAGCAGAAGAAGAAGCAGTAGAAGCATAAGAAGCAGAAGCAGGAGAAGCAGAAGCAGAAGAACAAGAAGAAGCATAAGAAGCAGAAGCAGAGGGAGAAACAGAAGAAGGAGAAGGAGCAGCAGAAGGTGAAGCAGAAGGAGATGGAGAAGCAGAAAGAGAAGCAGAAACAGAAGGAAAAGAAGAAGGATTAGTTGGAGAATCAGAAGAAGCAGAAGCAGAAAGAGAAGCAGAAGAAGGAGAAGGAGAAGCAGAAGCTGATTAAAGGAAGGAGAAGCAGAAGAAGCAGAAGCGGGAGAAGCAGAAGAAGAAGAAGAAACAGAAGAAGGAGAAGGAGCAGAAGGAGAAGCAGAAGCAGAAGGAGAAGCAGAAAGAGAAGGAGAAGAAACAGTAGCAGGAGAAGCAGAAGCAGAAGAAAGAGAAGAAGCTGAAGAAGCAAAAGCAGGACCTGAAGCAGAAGAAACAGAACAAGCAGAAGAAGCAGTAGCAGAAGCAGAACGAAAAGCAGAAGAAGAAGAAGGAGAAGGAGAAAGAGAAGGATTAGGAATAGGAAGAGCAGAAGGACAATCAGAAGCAAAACGAGAAGCAGAAGGAGCAGCAGAAGGAGAAGCAGAAGGAGAAGCAGAAGGAGAAGCAGAAGAAGGAGAAGCAGAAGCAGAAGAAGCAGCAGAAGGAGAAGCAGAAGAAGATGCAGAAGGAGAAGCAGGAGAAACAGAAGAAGCAAAAGCAGAAGGAGAAGCAGAAGTAGGAGAAGGAGAAGGAGAAGGAAGGTCAGCAGAAGCAATAGGAGAAGCAGAAGGAGAAGCAGAAGCAGAATGAGAAGCAGAAAGAGAAGCAGTAGAAGCAGAAGAAGCAGGAAAGGCAGAAGAAGACGAAAGAGAAGAAGAAGAAGAAGAAGAAGAAGCATAAGGAGAAGCATAAGGAGAAGCATAAGGAGAAGCATAAGGAGAAGCAGTGGAAGCAGAAGAAGCAGAAGCAGGAGAAGCAGAAGCAGAAGAAAAAGAATAAGCAAAAGAAGCAGAAGCAGAAGCAGCAGGAGACGTAGAAGAAGAAGACGGAGAAGGCAAGAGAGAAGGATTAGGAGTAGGAGGAGCAAAAGGATAAGCAGAAGCAGAAAGAGACGCAGAAGGAAAAGCAGCTCGAGAAGTAGGAGAAGCAGGAGAAGCAGGAGAAGCAGAAGAAACAGAAGACGCAGAAGCAGAATGAGAAGCAGAAGGAGAAATTGAAGCAGAAGGAGAAGCAGAACCAGAAGGAGAAGCAGAACAATGAGAAGGAGAAGCAGAAAGAAAAGCAGAAAGAGAAGCAGAAGAGAAGCAGGAGAAGCAGAAGCAGAAGGAACAGAAGGAGAAGAAGCAGAAGCAGAAGGAGAAGCAGAAACAGAAGGAGAAGCAGAAAGAGAAGGAGGGGAAGCAGAAGAAGCAGAAGCAGGAGAAGCAGACGCATAAGAATCCGAAGAAGCAGAAGCAGAACCTGAAGCAGACGGAGAAGCAGAAGAAGCAGAATCTGGAGAAGCAGAAGGAAAAGCAGAAGCAGAAAGAGAAGCAAAAGCAGAAGGAGAAGCAGAAGGAGAAGCAGAAGAAACAGAAGCAGTAACAGAAGAAGCTGAAGATGTAGAAGCAGAAAAAGAAGCACAAGAAATAGCAGAAGAACGAGAAGGAGAAGGAGAAACAGAAGGAGAAGCAGACGGAGAAGCAGAAGAAGCAGAATCTGGAGAAGCAGAAGGAATAGCAGAAGCAGAAAGAGAAGCAAAAGCAGAAGGAGAAGCAGAAGGAGAAGCAGAAGAAACAGAAGCAGTAACAGAAGAAGCTGAAGATGTAGAAGCAGAAAAAGAAGCACAAGAAATAGCAGAAGAACGAGAAGGAGAAGGAGAAACAGGAGAAGCAGAAGGAGAAGCAGAAAGAGAATCAGGAAAAGCAGAAGGAGCAGAAGCAGACGAAGCAGAAGAAGGAGAAGGAGAAGCAGAAGCAGAAGAAGAAGCACAAGGAAAAGCACAAGCAGAAGGAGATGCAGAAGGAGAAGCAGGAGAAACAGAAGAAGCAGAAGGAGAAGAACTAAAGAGAAGAAGCAGAAGCTGAAGAAGCAGAAGTAGGAAGAGAAGCCGACGAAGAGAAGCAGAACGAGAAGCAGGAGAAGCAGAAGAAGCAGAAGCGGGAGAAGCAGAAGAAGAAGAAACAGAAGGAGAAGGAGCATAAGCCTAAGGAGAAGCAGAAGCAGAAAGAGAAGCAGAAAAAGCAGAAAAAGCAGAAGCAGGAGAAGCAGAAGCAGAAGAAACAGGAGAAGGACAAGAAGCAGAAGCAGAAGGAGAAGCAGAAACAGAAGGAGAGAAGGAGGGGAAGCAGAAGAAGCAGAAGCAGGAGAATCAGAAGCATAAGAATCCGAAGAATCAGAAGCAGAACCTGAAGCAGAAGGAGAAGCAGAAGAAGCAGAATCTGGAGAAGCAGAATGAGAAGCTGAAGGAGAAGCAGAAGCAGAAAGAGAATCAAAAGCAGAAGGAGAAGCAGAAGAAACAGAAGAAGCAGAAGCAGTAGCAGTTGCAGCAGAAGGAAAAGCAGGAGAACAAGAAGGAGAAAGAGAAACAGAAGGAGAAGGAGAAGGAGAATCAGAAGGAGAATCTGAAGAAGCAGAAGGAGAAACAGAAGGAGAATCAGAAGCAGAAGAAGAAGCACAAGGAGAAGCAGAAGCAGAAGAAGATGCATAAGGAGAAGCAGGAGAAACAGAAGTAGCAGAAGCAGAAGGAGAAGTAGAAGTAGGAGAAGGAGAAGGAAGAGCCGGAGAAGCAATAGGAGAAGCAGAAGGAGAAGCAGAAACAGAATGAGAAGAAGAAAGAGAAGGAGTGGAAGCAGAAGAAGCAGGAAAAGAAGAAGCAGAATAAAGAGAAGAAGAAGAAGAAAAAGAAGAAGAAGAAGAAGAAGAAGAAGAAGAAGAAGAAGAAGAAGAAGAAGAAGAAGAAGAAGAAGAAGAAGAAGAAGAAGAAGAAAAAGGAGAAGCATAAGGAGAAGAAGTAGAAGCAGAAGAAGCAGAAGCAGGAGAAGCAGAAACAGAAGAAAAAGAATAAGCATAAGAAGCAGAATCAGAGGGAGAAGCAGAAGAAGGACAAGGAGCAGCAGAAGGAGAAGCAGAAGGAGAATCAGAAGGAGAAGCAGAAGAAGGAGAAGCAGAAGCAGAAGAAGAAGCAGAAGCAGAAGCAAAAGCAGAAGAAGATGCAGAAGGAGAAGCAGGAGAACCAGAATAAGCAGAAGCAGAAGGAGAAGCAGAAGTAGGAGAAGGAGAAGGAAGGGCAGCAGAATCAATAGGAGAAGCAGAAGGAGAAGCAGAAGCAGAATGAGAAGCAGAAAGAGAAGCATTAGAAGCAGAAGAAGCAGGAAAAGCAGAAGCAGAGAAGAGAGAGAGAGAGAGAGAGAGAGAGAGAGAGAGAGAGAGAGAGAG
>NW_012297495.1:0-4305 GCF_000151885.1 Dipodomys ordii | reverse complement strand
GAAATAGTAGAATAAGCAGAAGCAGAAGCAGCAGGAAAAGCAGAAGAAGAAGACGGAGAATGCGAGAGATAGGATTAGGAGTAGGAGAAGCAAAAGGATAAGCAGAAGCAGAAAGAGACGCAGAAGGAGAAGCAGCACGAGAAGTAGGAGAAGCAGGAGAAGCAGAAGCAGGAGAAGCAGAAGAAACAGAAGACGCAGAAGCAGAATGAGAAGCAGAAGGAGAAATTGAAGCAGAAGCAGAAGGAGAAGCAGAAGCAGAAGGAGAAGCAGAAGAAGGAGAAGCAGAAAGTAAAGCAGAAAGAGAAGCAGGACGAGAAACAGGAGAAGCAGAAGCAGGAGAAGCAGAAGCAGAAGAAACAGAAGAAGGAGAAGAAGCAGAAGCAGGAGGAGAAGCAGAAACAGAAGAAGAAGCAGAAAGAGAAGGAGGGGAAGAATAAGAAGCATAAGCACGAGAAGCAGAAGCATAAGAATCCGAAAAAGCAGAAGCAGAACCTGAAGCATAAGGAGAAGCAGGAGAAGCAGAAGAAGCAGAATCTGGAGAAGCAGAAGGAGAAGCCAAAGCCGAAAGAGAAGCAAAAGCTGAGGGAGAAGCAGAAGGAGAAGCAGAAGAAACAGAAGAAACAGAAGCAGTAGCAGAAGAAGCTGAATATGTAGAAGCAGAAAAAGAAGCACAAGAAATAGCAGAAGAACGAGAAGGAGAAGGAGAAACAGAAGGAGAAGCCGAAGGAGAAGCAGAAAGAGAATCAGGAAAAGCAGAAGAAGCAGAAGCAGAAGGAGAAGTAGAAGAAGGAGAAGGAGAAGCAGAAGCAGAAGAAGAAGCACAAGGAAAAGCACAAGCAGAAGGAGATGCAGAAGGAGAAGCAGGAGAAGCAGAAGAAGCAGAAGCAGAAGGAGAAGAACTAAAGAGAAGAAGCAGAAGCAGAAGTAGAAACAGAAGCTGACGAAGAGAAGCAGAACGAAAAGCAGGAGAAGCAGAAGAAGCAGAAGCGAAAGAAGCAGAAGAAGAAACAGAAGGAGGAGAAGGAGCAGAAGCCGAAGGAGAAGCAGAAGCAGAAGGAGAAGCAGAAAGAGAAGCAGGAAAAGCAGAAAAAGCAGAATCAGGAGAAGCAGAAGCAGAAGAAACAGGAGAAGGACAAGAATCAGAAGCAGAAGGAGAAGCAGAAACAGAAGGAGAAGCAGAAAGAGAAGGAGGGGAAGCAGAAGCAGGAGAAGCAGAAGCAGAAGAATCCGAAGAAGCAGAAGCAGAACCTGAAGCAGAAGGAGAAGCAGGAGAAGCAGAAGAAGCAGAATATGGAGAAGCAGAATGACAAGCTGAAGGAGAAGCAGAGGCAGAAAGAGAATCAAAAGCAGAAGGAGAAGCAGAAGAAACAGAAGAAGCAGAAGCAGTAGCAGTTGCAGCAGAAGCAGAAGGAGAAGCAGAAGGAAAACAGGAGAACGAGAAGGAGAAGGAGAAACAGAAGCAGAAGCAGAAGGAGAATCAGAAGGAGAAGCAGATGAAGCAGATGGAGAAGCAGAAGCAGAAGGAGATGCAGAAGGAGAAGCAGGAGAAGCAGAAGAAGCAGAAGCAGAAGGAGAAGTAGAAGAAGGAGAAGGAGAAGGAAGACCGCAGAAGCAATAGGAGAAGCAGAAAGAGAAGCAGAAGAAGAATGAGAAGCAGAAAGAGAAGCAGTAGAAGCAGAAGAAGCAGGAAAAGCAGAATCAGAAGAAAGAGTAGAAGAAGAAGACGAAGAAGAAGCAGCATAAGGAGAAGCATAAGGAGAAGCATAAGGAGAAGTATAAGGAGAAGCAGTAGAAGCAGAAGCAGGAGAAGCAGAAGCAGAAGAAAAAGAATAAGCAAAAGAAGCAGAAGCAGAAGCAGTGGGAGAAGCAGAAGAAGGAGAAGGAGAAGGAGCAGCAGAAGGAGAAAGAGAAGCAGAAAGAGAAGCAGAAACAGAAGGAGAAGAAGAAGGAGAAGCAGGAGAATCAGAAGAAGCAGAAAGAGAATTAGAAGAAGGAGAATCAGAAGTAGAATCAGAAGAAACAGAAGAAAAAGAAGAAGAAGAAACAGAAGCAAAAAAAAGAGAAGAAGGAGAAGAGCAGAAGCAGAAGCAGAAGGAGAAGCAGAAGCAGAAGGAGAAGCAGAAAGAGAAGCAGGAGAAGCAGAAGAAGCAGGAGAAGCAGAAGCAGAAGAAACAGGAGAAGCCGAAGAAGCAGAAGCAGAATCTGAAGCAGAAGGAGAAACAGAAAAAGCACAATCTGAAGCAGAAGCAGAAGAAACAGAAATAGTAGAATAAGCAGAAGCAGCAGAAGAACAAGAAGGAGAAGGCGAAAGAGAAGGATTAGGGGTAGGAGAAGAAAAAGGATAAGCAGAAGCAGAAAGAGACGCAGAAGGAGAAGCAGCACGAGAAGTAGGAGAAGCAGGAGAAGCAGAAGCAGAAGAAACAAAAGACGCAGAAGCAGAATGAGAAGCAGAAGGAGAAATTGAAGCAGAAGGAGAAGCAGAAGCAGAAGGAGAAGCAGAAGAAGGAGAAGGAGAAGGTGAAGCAGAAAGAGAAGCAGAACGAGAAGCAGGAGAAGCAGAAGCAGGAGAAGCAGAAGCAGAAGAAACAGAAGAAGGAGAAGAAGCAAAAGCAGAAGGAGAAAAAAAAGGAAAAGCAGAAAGAGAAGCAGGAGAAGCAGAAGAAGCAGCAGCAGGAGAAGCAGAAGAAGAAGAAACCGAAGAAGCAGAAGCAGAACCTGAAGCAGAAGGAGAAGCAGGAGAAGCAGAAGAAGCAGAATCTGGAGAAGCAGAAGGAGAAGCAGAAGGAGAAGCAGAAGCAGAAAGAGAAGCAAAAGCAGAAGGAGAAGCATAAGAAACAAAAGAAGCAGAGGCAGTAGCAGAAGAAGCAGAAGATTCAGAAGCAGAAGGAGAAGCAGAAGGAAAATCAGAAGAACGAGAAGGAGAAGGAGAAGGAGAAACATAAGGAGAAGCAGAAAGAGAAGCAGAAGAAGGAGCAGTAGAAGGAAAAGCGGCAGGAGAAAAAGAAAGAGCAGCAGAAGGAGAAGCAGGAAATGCAGAAACAGGAGAAGACCAAGCAGAACAAACAGGAGAAGGACAAGAAGCAGAAGCAGAAGGAGAAGCAGAAAGAGAAGGAGGGGAAGCAGAAGAAGCAGAAGCAGGAGAAGCAGAAGCATAAGAATCCGAAGAAGCAGAAGCAGAACCTGAAGCAGAAGGAGAAGCAGAAGAATCAGAATCTGGAGAAGCAGAATGAGAAGCAGAAGGAGAAGCAGAAGCAGAAAGAGAATCAAAAGCAAAAGGAGAAGCAGAAGAAACAGAAGAAGTAGAAGCAGTAGCAGTTGTAGCAGAAGTAGAAGGAAAAGCAGAAGAACAAGAAGGAGAAGGAGAAACAGAAGGAGAAGCAGAAAGAGAAGCAGGTAAAGCAGAAGAAGAAGAAGCAGATGGAGAAGCACAAGGAGAAGCAGAAGAAGGAGAAGGGAAGCAGAAGCAGAAGAAGATGCAGAAGGAGAAGCAGGAGAAGCAGAAGAAGCAGAAGCAGAAGGAGAAGCAGGAAAAGCAGAAGAAGCAGAAGCAAAAGTAGAAGCAAAAGGAGAAGGAGAAGCAGAAGCAGAAGAAGAAGCATAAGGACAAGCACAAGCAGAAGGAGATGCAGAAGGAGTAGTAGGAGAAGCAGGAGAAGCAGAAGCTGAAGGAGAAGCAGAAGTAGGAGAAGGAGTAGGAGGAGAAGCAGAAGAAGAAAGAGAAGCAGAAGCGGAATGAGAAGCAGAAAGAGAAGCAGGAGAAGCACAAAAAGCTGAAGCAGGAGAAGCCGAAAGAGAAGAAGCAGAAGAAGCAGAAACAGAAGCAGAAGTAGAAGCAGAAGCAGAAGGAGAAGCAGCAGAAGAAATAGAACCAGAAATTCAAGCAGGAGAAACCGAAGAAGCAGAAGCAGAAGGAGAAGCAAAAAGAGAAGCAGAAGGAGAAGTAGAAGAAGCAGCAGAAGGAGAAGCAGCAGAAGAAGCAGAAAAACAAGCAGGAGAAGAAGCAGCAGCAGGAGAATCAGAAGCAGAAGAAGCAGAAGCAGAAGAAGAAGCAGTAGAAGCATAACAAGCAGAAGCAGGAGAAGCAGAAGCAGAAGAAAAAGAAGAAGCATAAGAAGCAGAAGCAGAAGCAGAGGGAGAAACAGAAGAAGGAGAAGGAGCAGCAGAAGGTGAAGCAGAAGGAGATGAAGAAGCAGAAAGAGAAGCAGAAACAGAAGGAGAAGAAGAAGGATTAGTTGGAGAATCAGAAGTAGCAGAATCCGAAGCAGAAAGAGAAGCAGAAGAAGGAGAAGGAGAAGCAGAAGCAGA
>NW_012297494.1:0-4305 GCF_000151885.1 Dipodomys ordii | reverse complement strand
ACAGCGGGACACAGCGGGACACAGCGGGGACAAAGCGGGGAACATAGCAGGGGACTGAGCGGGACACAGCGGGGACACAGCGGGACCCAGCGGGCAAACAGCGGGGACTCAGGGGGGGGACACAGAGGGACAAAGGTGGTCACAGCAGGAAACAGAGGGACACAGCGGGACACAGCGGTGGACACAGCGGGGACTCAGCGGAGGTCACAGTGGGGGACAAAGCGTGACACAGCAGGGGACACAGCGGAACACAGTGGGGGACAGAGAGTGGGACACAGCGAGATACAGCGGGGACAAAGCTGGACACAGCGGGGTACACAGCGAGACACAGCGGGGATACAGCGGGGACACAGAGGTACACAGTGCGTCCCAGAAGGGACACAGCGGGACAAAGCGGGACACAGTGGGGGACACAGCGGGACACAGCGGGGGACACAGCGAGGACAGCGGGACACAGCGGGGGACACAGCAAGGACACAGCGGGACACAGGGGGGGAAACAGCAGGACACAACGGGGACACAGCAGTGGACACAGCAGGACATAGCGGGGGACACAGCGGGAAACAGCGGCGGACACAACGGGGGACACAGCGGGACACAGCGGGACACAGCGGGGGACACAGCGGGGGACACAGCGGACACAGCGAGGGACACAGCGGGGGATACAGCGGACACAGCGGGACACAACAGGGACAAAGTGGGGGACACAGTGGGACACAGCAGGACACAGCGGGGACACAGCGGGACACAGCGGGCCACAGTGGGGACACAGCAGGGGACAAACCGGGACACAGCGGGAAACAACGGAGACACAGCGGGACACAGCGGGGGACACATAGGGAAACCGCGTGGGACAAAGCGAGGACACAGCAGGACACAGCGGGGACACAGCGGGGACTCAGTGGGGTACACAGCCTGGGACAAAGCGGGATACCACGGGACACAGAGGGACACAGCGGGGTCACAGCAAGGACACAGCGGGACACAGCGGGACACAGCGGGACACAGTGGGAACACAGCGGCGACACAGCAGGTAACACAGCGGGACACATCAGGACACAGCGGGGGACACAGCAGGCAACAGTGGGGGACACAGCGGGGACACAGAGGGACACAGCGGGGAACAGTGGGGGACACAGTGGGGACACAGCGGGACACAGCGGGGGACACAGCGGGACACGACAGGGGACAGGTACACAGCGGGGACACAGCGGGACATAGCGGGACACAGCAGGACACAGCGGGGGACACAACGGACAGAGCAGGGACACAGTGGGGACTCAGCGGGGGACACAGTGGGACACAGCGGGGGACACAGCGGGACACAGCGGGGGTCACTGCGGGACACATTGTGGGACAGAGCGTGGGACAGAACGAGACACAGCGGGGACAAAGTTGGACACAGCGGGGTACACAGAGGGACACTGCAGGGACACAGCGGGGAAACAGCGTGACACAAAAGGACACAGCGGGACACAGCGGGGGACACAGCGAGGACACAGCGGCACACAGTGGGGGACACAGCAAGGACAGAGCGGGACACAACGGTGGACACAGCGGGACATAGCGGGGGCCACAGCGGGAGACACAGCGGGACACAACGGGACACAGCGGGGGACACAGGAAGGACACAGCGGTACACAGCGGGGGACAGAGCGAGGACACATTGGGACACAGCGGGGACACAGCGGGACTGAGCGGGGGACACAGCATTACACAGCGGGACACAGCGGGACACAGCGGGGACACAGCAGGGACACAGCGGGGGACACAGCGGGAAACAGCAGGGGATACAGAGGGGTACACAGTGGGGAAAACAGTGAGGCCAAAGCAGAACACAGCGTGGGACAGAGCGAGGACACAGCGGGACACAGCGGGACACAGTGGCGACAAAGCAGTAGACACAGCGGGACACAGTGGCGGACATAGCGGGACACAGTGGGAGACACAGGGAGGACACAGCGGGACCCAGCGGGACCCAGCGTCGATACAGCGGGGACACAGTGGGACACAGTGAGGTACACAGCTGGGGACACAACGGGACACAGCAGGGAACATAGGGAGGACATAGCGGGACCCAGCAGGACCCAGCGTCGTTACAGCGGAGACACAGCGGGACACAGCGGGGTGCACAGCTGGGGAAACAATGGGACACTGCGGGGGACACAGCGAGGACAAAGCGGGACAGAGCGGTACACAGCGGGGACACTGCGGGAACATAGTGGGACACAGCGGGGTAGCGGGACAAGGCGGGACAGTGTGGGACAGAGCGTGGGACACAGCGAGACACAGCGGGGACAAAACTGGACACAGCGGGGTACACAGAGGGACACAGCAGGGACACAGCGGGGAAACAGCGTGACACAAAAGGACACAGCGGGACACAGCGGGGGACACAGCGAGGACACAGCGGCACACAGTGGGGGAAACAGCAAGGACAGAGCGGGACACAGCGGGGGACACAGCAGGACATAGCGGGGGACAAAGCGGGGGACACAGCGGGACACAGCGGTACACAGCGGGGACACTGCGGGAACATAGTGGGACACAGCGAGGACACAGCAGGACACAGCGGCAACACAGAGGGGACTCAGCGGGACAAAGCGGGGGAAACAGCGGGACACATCGGGACACAGCGGGGGACACAGCGGGGGACAGCGGAGACAGAGAGGGGACAAAGCGAGACACAGCGGTGACACAGCTGGACACAACAGATTACACAGCGGGACACAGCAGGCACACAGAGGGGACACAGCGGGACAGAGCGGGACACAGCAGGGACCAAGCGGGACATAGCGGGACACAGCGGAACACAGCGGGGGACACAGCGGGACACAGTGGGGGACCCAGCGAGGACACAGCGGGACACAGCAGGGGACACAGCTGGGGACACAGCGGGACACAGCGGGGAACACAGCGAGGACACAGCGGGACCCAGCAGGACACAGCGTCGATACACCGGGGACACAGTGTTACACAGCGTGGTACCCAGGGTGGACACAACGGGACAGAGTGGGGGCACAGCGAGACACTGCGGGACACAGCAGGGGACACAGCGGGACACAGCGCGACACAGCGGGGAACAGAGAGGGAGACAGCGGGGGAAACAGCGAGGACACAGCGGGACACAGCAGTGACACAGCGGGGACTCAGTGTGGGACGCAACGGGGGACAAAGAGGGACACCACGGAACACAGCGGGACACAGCGGGAAACAGCAGTGACCCTGCGGGGACACGGTGGGACACAGCGGGAGACACAGCGCAACACAGCGGGGGACAGAGCGAGGACACATTGGGACACAGCGGGACTCAGCGGGGGACACAGCTGTACACAGTGGGACAAAGCGGGACACAGCGGGGACACAGCAGAGACACAGCCGGGGACACAGCGGGACACAGCGGGGGACACAGGGATGACACAGCGGGACACAGCGGGACCTAGCATCGATACAGCCGGGACACAGTGGGACACAGTGGGGTACACAGCTGGGGACACAGGGAGGACACAGCGGGATACAGCGGGACACAGATGGGGACACAGCGGGGACACAGCGGGACACAGCGCAACACAGCAGGAGACAAAGCCGGAGACAGCAGGTGACACAGCGAGGGACACAGGGGGACACAGCGGCGACACAGAGGGGACTCAGCGGGGGACACAGCGTGGACAAAGTGGGACAACACGGGACACAGTGTTACACAGCGAGACACAGCGGGGACACTGCGGGACACAGCAGGACAAAGCGGAGGACAAAGTGGGACACAGCGGGCCACAGCGGGGGACACAGCGGGGGACAGCGGAGAGAGAGAGTGGCCACAGCGAGACACAGCGGTGACACAGCTGGACACAGCGGGGTACACAGCGGGACACAGCGGGGACACAGCATCGATACAGCAGGGACACAGCGAGACACAGCGGGGAACACAGGAAGGAAACAGCGGGACCCAGTGGGACACAGAGTCGATACAGCAGGACACAACGGGGTACACAGCTAGGAACACAACGGGACACAGCGGGGGACACAGCGAGGACACAACGGGAAATAGCGGGACACAGCGGGGGACCCAGCGGGACCCAGCGGGAGACCCAGCGAGAACACAGCAGGACACAGCGGGACACAGCGTCGATACAGCGGGCACACAGCGTTACACAGCGTGGTAGACAGCTGTGGACACAACGGGACACAGTGGGGGCACAGCGGGACACAGCGGGACACAGTAGGACACAGCGGGTACAAAGCGTGAGACACAGTGGGGGACAGAGCTGGAGACAGCGGGGGACACAGCCAGGATATAGGGGGACA
>NW_012297493.1:0-4305 GCF_000151885.1 Dipodomys ordii | reverse complement strand
AAGGAGAAGCACAAACAGAAGGAAAAGCAGAAAGAGAAGCAGAAGAAGCAGAAGAAGCAGCAGCAGGAGAAGCAGAAGCAGAAGAAGCCGAAGAAGCAGAAGCAGAACCTGAAGCAGAAGAAGAAGCAGGAGAAGCAGAAGAAGCAGAATCTGGAGAAGCAGAAGCAGAAAGAGAAGCAAAAGCAGAAGGAGAAGCAGAAGGAAAAGCAGAAGAACGAGAAAGAGAAGGAGAAACAGAAGGAGAAGCAGAAAGAGAAGCAGAAGAAGGACCAGGAGACGGAAAAACAGCAGGAAAAGCAGAAAGAGCAGCAGAAGGAGAAGCAGGAGATGCAGAAACAGGAGAAGCAGAAGTAGAAGAATCAGTAAAAGGACAAGAAGCAGAAGCAGAAGGAGAAGCAGAAACAGAAGGAGAAGCAGAAAGAGAAGGAGGGGAAGCAGAAGAAGCAGAAGCAGAAGAAGCAGAAGCAGAAGAAGCAGAAGCATAAGAATCCGAAGAAGCAGAAGCAAAACCTCAAGCAGAAGGAGAAGCAGGAGAAGCAGAAGAAACAGAATCTGGAGAAGCAGAACGAGAAGCTGAAGGAGAAGCAGAAGCAGAAAGAGAATCAAAAGCAGAAGGAGAAGTAGAAGAAACAGAAGAAGTAGAAGCAGTAGCAGTTGTAGCTGAAGCAGAAGGATAAGCCGAAGGAAAAGCAGAAGAACAAGAAGGAGAAGGAGAAACAGAAGGAGAAGCAGAAGGAGAAGCAGAAAGAGAAGCAGGTAAAGCAGAAGAAGAAGAAGCAGAAGGAGAAGCAGAAGAAGGAGAAGCAGAAGCAGAAGAAGGTGCAGAAGGAGAAGCAGGAGAAGCAGAAGAAGCAGAAGCAGAAGGAGAAGCAGGAAAAGCAGAAGAAGCAGAAGCAAAAGAAGGAGAAGCAGAAGAAGAAGAAGGAGCATAAGGACAAGCACAAGCAGAAGGAGATGCAGAAGGAGAAGCAGGAGAAACAGAAGAATCAGAAGCTGAAGGAGAAGCAGAAGTAGGAGAAGGAGAAGGAGGAGAAGCAGAAGCAGAAAGAGAAGCAGAAGCGGAATGAGAAGCAGAAAGAAAAGCAGGAGATGCACAAGAAGCAGAAGAGGGAGAAGCCGAAAGAGAAGAAGCAGAAGAAGCAGAAACAGAAGCAGAAGTAGAAGCAGAAGCAGAAGGAGAAACAGAAAGAGAAGGAGGGGAAGCAGAAGAAGCAAAAGCAGGAGAAGCAGAAGCATAAGAATCCGAAGAAGCAGAAGCAGAACCTGAAGCAGAAGGAGAAGCAGGAGAAGCAGAGAAGCAGACGCAGAAGAAGAAGTAGAAGTAGGAGAAGGAGAAGGAAGATGCAACAGAAGCAATAGGAGAAGCAGAAGGAGAAGCAGAAGCAGAAAGAGAAGCAGTAGAAGCAGAAGAAGCAGGAAAACAGAAGAAGAAGAAAGAGAAGAGGAAGAAGAAGAAGAAGAAGAAGAAGAAGAAGAAGAAGAAGAAGAAGAAGAAGAAGAAGAAGAAGAAGAAGAAGAAGAAGAAGAAGAAAAAGAAGAAATAGAAGAAGAAGAAGAAGAAGAAGAAGAAGAAGAAGAAGAAGAAGAAGAAGAAGAAGAAGAAGAAGAAGAAGAAGAAGAAGAAGAAAAAGAAGAAGAAGAGGAAGAAGAAGAAGAAGAAGAAGAAGAAGAAGAAGAAGAAGAAGAAGAAGAAGAAGAAGAAGAAGAAGAAGAAGAAGGAGGAGGAGGAGGAGAAGAAGAAGGAGAAGAAGAAGGAGAAGAAGGAGAAGCATAAGGAGAAGCAGTAGAAACAGAAGAAGCAGAAGCAGGAGAAGCAGAAGAAAAATAATAAGCATAAGAAGCAGAATCAGAGGGAGTAGGAGAAGACGGAGAAGGAGCAGCAAAAGGAGAAGCAGAAGGAGAAGAAGTTGCAGAAGGAGAAGCAGGAGAAGCAGAAGAAGCAGAAGCAGAAGGAGAAGCAGAAGTAGGAGAAGGAGAAGGAGAAGGAGAAGGAAGGGCAGCAGAAGCAATAGGAGAAGCAGAAGGAGAAGCAGAACAGAATGAGAAGCAGAAAGAGAAGCAGTAGAAGCAGAAGAAGCAGGAAAAGCAGAAGCTGACGAAAGAGAAGAAGATGAAGAAGAAGAAGAAGACGACGACGAAGAAGAAGAAGAAGCAGCATAAGGAGAAGCTTAAGGAGAAGCAAAAGAAGCAGAAGCAGAAGCAGTGGGGGAAGCAGAAGAAGGAGAAGGAGAAGGAGCAGCAGAAGGAGAAGCAGAAGCAGAAAGAGAATCAGAAACAGAAGGAGAATAAGAAGGAGAAGCAGGAGAATCAGAAGAAGCAGAAGTAGAAGCAGAAAGAGAAGGAGAAGAAGGAGAAGCAAAAGTAGAATCGGAAGAAACAGAAGAAGAAGAAGCAGAAGAAACAGAAGCAAAAGAAACAGAAGAAGGAGAAGAGCAGAAGCAGAAGCAGAAGGAGAAGCAGAAGGAGAAATTGAAGCAGAAGCAGAAGCAAAAGGAGAAGCAGAAGAAGGAGAAGTAGAAGGAGAAGCAGAAAGAAAAGCAGAACGAGAAGCAGGAGAAGCAGAAGCAGGAGAAGCAGAAGCAGAAGAAAGAGAAGAAGGAGAAGAAGCAGAAGCAGAAGGAGAAGCAGAAACAGAAGGAAAAGCAGAAAGAGAAGCAGGAGAAGCAGAAGAAGAAGCAGCACGAGAAGCAGAAGAAGCAGAAGCCGAAGAAGCAGAAGCAGAATCTGACGCAGAAGGAGAAACACAAGAAGCACAATCTGAAGCAGAAGCAGAAGAAACAGAAATAGTAGAATAAGCAGAAGGAGAAGCACCATGAGAAGCAGGAAAAGCAGAAGGAGAAGGCGAAAGAGAAGGAGTAGGAGTAGGAGAAGCAAAAGGATAAGCAGAAGCAGAAAGAGACGCAGAAGGAGAAGCAGCACGAGAAGTAGGAGAAGCAGGAGAAGCAGAAGAAACAGAAGACGCAGAAGCAGAATGAGAATCAGAAGGAGAAATTGAAGCAGAAGCAGAAGCAGAAGGAGAATCAGAAGCAGAAGGAGAAGCAGAAGGAGAAGGAGAAGGAGAAGCAGAAAAAGAAGCAGAACGAGAAGCAGGAGAAGCAGAAGCAGGAGAAGCAGAAACAGAAAAAAGAGAAGAAGGAGAAGAAGCAGAAGCAGAAGGAGAAGCAGAAACAGAAGGAAAAGCAGAAAGAGAAGCACGAGAAGCAGAAGAAGCAGCAGCAGGAGAAGCAGAAGCAGAAGAAGCCGAAGAAGCAGAAGCAGAACCTGAAGCAGAAGGATAAGCAGGAGAAGCAGAAGAAGCAGAATCTGGAGAAGCAGAAGCAGAAAGAGAAGCATAAGCAGAAGGAGAAGAGGAGGAGAAGCAGAAGAAACAGAAGAAGCAGAGACAGTAGCAGAAGAAGCAGAAGATGCAGAAGCAGGAGGAGAAGCAGAAGGAAAAGCAGAAGAACGAGAAGGAGAAGGAGAAACAGAAGGAGAAGCAGAAAGAGAAGCAGAAGAAGGAGCAGGAGAAGGAAAAGAAGCAGGAGAAGCAGAAAGAGCAGCAGAAGGAGAAGCAGGAGATGCAGCAACAGGAGAAGCAGAAGCAGAAGAAGCAGGAGAAGGACAAGAAGCAGAAGCAGAAGGAGAAGCAGAAACAGAAGGAGAAGCAGAAAGAGAAGGAGGGGAAGCAGAAGAAGCAGAAGCAGGAGAAGCAGAAGCATAAGAATCCGAAGAAGCAGAAGCAGAACCTGAAGCAGAAGGAGAAGCAGGAGAAGCAGAAGAAGCAGAATCTGGAGAAGCAGAATGAGAAGCTGAAGTAGAAGGAGAAGCAGAAGCAGAAAGATAATCAAAAGCAGAAGGAGAAGCAGAAGAAAAAGAAGAAGTAGAAACAGTAGCCGTTGTAGCAGAAGCAGAAGGAAAAGCAGAAGAACAAGAAGGAGAAGGAGAAACAGAAGGAGAAGCAGAAGGAGAAGCAGAAAGAGAGGCTGGTAAAGCAGAAGAAGAAGAAGCACAAGGAGAATCAGAAGGAGAAGCAGAGGAAGGAGAAGGAGAAGCAGAAGTAGAAGAAGATGCAGAAGGAGAAGGAGGAGAAACAGAAGAAGCAGAAGCAGAAGGAGAAGCAGGAAAAGCAGAAGAAGCAGAAGCAAAAGTAGAAGCGAAAGAAGGAGAAGGAGAAGGAGAAGCAGAAGCAGAAGAAGAAGCATAAGGACAAGAACAAGCAGAAGGAGATGCAGAAGGAGAAGCAGGAGAAGAAGAAGAAGCAGAAGCTGAAAGGAGAAGCGGAAGTAGGAGAAGGAGGATAAGAAGAAGGAGAAGCAGAAGTAGGAG
>NW_012297492.1:0-4306 GCF_000151885.1 Dipodomys ordii | reverse complement strand
AGAAGCAGCAGGAGAAGCAGAAGAAGAAGAAGGCGAAAGAGAAGGATTAGTGTTGTAGGAGAAGCAAAAGGATAAGCAGAAGCAGAAAGAGACGCAGAAGGAGAAGCAGCACGAGAAGTAGGAGAAGCAGGAGAAGCAGAAGCAGGAGAAGCAGAAGAATAGAAGACGCAGAAGCAGAATGAGAAGAAGACGGAGAAATTGAAGCAGAAGCAGAAGGAGAAGCAGAAGCAGAAGAAGGAGAAAGAGAAGGAGAAGCAGAACGAGAAGCAGAACGAGAAGCAGGAGAAGCCAAAGCAGGAGAAGCAGAAGCAGAAGAAACAGAAGAAGAAGAAACAGAAGAAGGAGAAGGAGCTGAAGCAGAAGGAGAAGCAGAAACAGAAGGAAAAGCAGAAGGAGAAGCAGGAGAAGCAGAGGAAGCAGCAGCAGGAGAAGCAGAAGCAGAAGAAGCCGAAAAAGCAAAAGCAGAACCTGAAGCAGAAGGAGAAGCAGGAGAAGCAGAAGAAGCAGAATCTGGAGAAGCAGAAGGAGAAGCAGAAGCAGAAAGAGAAATAGTAGAATAAGCAGAAGCAGAAGCAGCAGGAGAAGCAGAAGAAGAAGATGGAGAAGGCGAGAGAGAAGGATTAGGAGTAGGAGAAGCAAAAGGATAAGCAGAATCAGAAAGAGACGCAGAAGGAAAAGCAGCACGAGAAGTAGGAGAAGCAGGAGAAGCAGAAGCTGGAGATGCAGAAGAAACAGAAGACGCAGAAGCAGAATGAGAAGCAGAAGGAGAAATTGAAGCAGAAGCAGAAGGAGAAGCATAAGAAGGAGAAGGAGAAGCAGAAAGAAAAGCAGAAAGAGAAGCAGAACGAGAAGCAAGAGAAGCAGAAGCAGGAGAAGCAGAAGCAGAAGAAACAGAATAAGGAGAAGAATCAGAAGCAGAAGGAGAAGCAAAAACAGAAGGAGAAGCAGAAAGAGAAGGTGCGGAAACAGAAGAAGCAGAAGCAGGAGAAGCAGAAGCATAAGAATCCGAAGAAGCAGAAGCAGAACCTGAAGCAGAAGGAGAAGCAGGAGAAGCAGAAGAAGCAGAATCTGCAGAAGCAGAAGGAGAAGCAGAAGCAGAAAGAGAACCAAAATCAGAAGGAGAAGCAGAAGAAACAGAAGAATCAGAAGCAGTAGCAGAAGAAGCTGAAGATGTAGAAGCAGAAAAAGAAGCACAAGAAATAGCAGAAGAACGAGAAGGAGAAGGAGAAACAGAAGGAGAAGCAGAAGCAGAAGTAGAAAAAGAATCAGGAAAAGCAGAAGCATAAACAGACGGATAAGCAGAAGAAAGAGAAGGAGAAGCAGAAGAAGAAGCACAAGGAAAAGCACAAGCAGAAGGAGATGCAGAAGGAGAAGCAGGAGAAGCAGAAGAAGCAGAAGCAGAAGGAGAAGAACTAAAGAGAAGAAGCAGAAGCGGGAGAAGCAGAAGTAGAAAGAGAAGCCGACGAAGAGAAGCAGAACGAGAAGCAGGAGAAGCAGAAGAAGCAGAAGCGGGAGAAGCAGAAGAAGTAGAAACAGAAGAAGGAGAAGGAGCAGAAGCAGAAGGAGAAGCAGAAGCAGAAGGGGAAGCAGAAAGAGAAGCAGGAAAAGCAGAAAAGCAGACGGAGGAGAAGCAGAAGCAGAAGAATACGAAGAAGCAGAAGCAGAAGCAGAACCTGAATCAGAAGGAGAAGCAGGAGAAGAAGAAGAAGCAGAATCTGGAGAAGAAGAATGACAAGCTGAAGGAGAAGCAGAAGCAGAAAGAGAATCAAAAGCAGAAGGAGAAGCAGAAGTAACAGAAGAAGCAGAAGCAGTAGCAGTTACAGCAGAAGCAGAAGGAGAAGCAGAAGGAAAAGAGGAGAACGTGAAAGAGAAGGAGAAACAGAGGCAGAAGCAGAAGGAGAAGCAGAAGCAGAAGAAAGAGCATAAGGACAAGCACAAGCAGAAGGAGATGCAGAAGGAGAAGCAGGAGAAGCAGAAGAAGCAGAAGCTGAAGGAGAAGCAGAAGTAGGAGAAGGAGAAGGAGGAGAAGCAGAAGCAGAAGGAGAAGCAGAAGCGGAATGAGAAGCAGAAGGAGAAGCAGGAGAAGCACAAGATGCAGAAGCAGGAGAAGCCGAAAGAGAAGAAGCAGAAGAAGCAGAAACAGAAGCAGAAGTAGATGCAGAAGCAGAAGGAGAAGCAGCAGAAGAAGTAGAACCAGAAATTCAGGCAGGAGAAACAGAAGAAGCAGAAGCAGAAAGAGAAGCAAAAAGAGAAGCAGAAGGAGAAGTAGAAGAAGCAGCAGAAGGAGAAGCAGAAGAAGAAGCAGAAAAACAAGCAGGAGAAGCAGAAGCAGAAAGAGAAGTACAAGAAGAAGAAGCAGAAGCAGAAGAAGAAGCAGTAGAAGCATAAGAAGCAGAAGCAGGAGAAGCAGAAGCAGAAGAACAAGAAGCATAAGAAGCAGAAGCAGAGGGAGAAACAGAAGAAGGAGAAGGAGCAGCAGAAGGTGAAGCAGAAGGAGATGGAGAAGCAGAAAGAGAAGCAGAAAGAGAAGGAGAAGAAGAAGGATTAGTTGGAGAATCAGAAGAAGCAGAAGCAGAAAGAGAAGCAGAAGAAGGAGAAGGAGAAGCAGAAGCAGAGGAAAGGAAGGAGAAGCAGAAGAAGCAGAAGCGGGAGAAGCAGAAGTAGAAGAAGAAACAGAAGAAGGAGAAGGAGCAGAAGGAGAAGCAGAAGCAGAAGGAGAAGCAGAAAGAGAAGGAGAAGAAGCAGTAGCAGGAGAAGCAGAAGCACAAGAAACAGAAGAAGCTGAAGAAGCAGAAGCAGGACCTGAAGCAGAAGAAACAGAACAAGCAGAAGAAGCAGTAGCAGAAGCAGAACGAGAAGCAGAAGAAGAAGAAGGAGAAGGAGAAAGAGAAGGATTAGGAGTAGGAAGAGCAGAAGGAGAATCAGAAGCAGAACGAGAAGCAGAAGGAGAAGCAGAAGGAGAAGCAGAAGGAGATGCAGAAGAAGGAGAAGCAGAAGCAGAGGAAGCAGCAGAAGGAGAAGCAGAAGCAGAAGAAGATGCAGAAGGAGAAGCAGGAGAAGCAGAAGAAGCAAAAGCAGAAGCAGAAGTAGGAGAAGGAGAAGGAGAAGGAAGGGCAGCAGAAGCAATAGGAGAAGCAGAAGGAGAAGCAGAAGCAGAATGAGAAGCAGAAAGAGAAGCAGTAGAAGCAGAAGAAGCAGGAAAGGAAGAAGCAGAAGAAAGAGAAGAAGAAGAAGAAGAAGAAGAAGAAGAAGAAGAAGAAGAAGAAGAAGAAGAAGAAGAAGCATAAGGAGAAGCATAAGGAGAAGAATAAGGAGAAGAATAAGGAGAAGCATAAGGAGAAGCAGTAGAAGCAGAAGAAGCAGAAGCAGAAGAAGCAGAAGCAGAAGAAAAAGAATAAGCAAAAAAGCAGAAGCAAAAAAGCAGAAGCAGAAGCACTGGGAGAAGCAGAAGCAGAAGGAGAAGGAGCAGCAGAAGGATAAGCAGAAGCAGAAAGAAAAGCAGAACCAGAAGGACAACAAAAGGAGAAGCAGGAGAATCAGAAGAAGCAGAAGTAGAAGCAGAAAGAGAAGGAGAAGAAGGAGAAGCAGAAGTAGAATCAGAAGAAACAGAAGAAAAAGAAGCAGAAGAAACAGAAGCAAAAGAAACAGAAGAAGGAGAAGAGCAGAAGCAGAAGCAGAAGGAGAAGCAGAAGCAGAAGGAGAAGCAGAAAGAGAAGCAGGAGAAGCAGAAGAAGCAGGAGAAGCAGAAGCAGAAGAAACAGAAGAAGCCGAAGAAGCAGAAGCAGAATCTGAAGCGGAAGGAGAAACAGAAGAAGCACAATCTGAAGCAGAAGCAGAAGAAACAGAAATAGTAGAATAAGCAGAAGCAGAAGCAGCAGGAGAAGCAGAAGAAGAAGACTGAGAAGGCGAGAGAAAAGGATTAGGAGTAGGAGAAGCAAAAGGATAAGCAGAAGCAGAAAGAGACGCAGAAGGATAAGCAGCACGAGAAATAGGAGAAGCAGGAGAAGCAGAAGCAGGAGAAGCAGAAGAAACAGAAGAAGCAGAAGCAGTAGCAGAAGAAGCAGAAGATGCAGAAGCAGAAGGAGAAGCAGAAGGAAAAGCAGAAGAACAAGAAGGAGAAGGAGAAACAGAAGGAGAAGCAGAAGGAGAAGCAGAAGGAGAAGCAGGAAAAGGAGAAGAAGCAGTAGCAGACGGAGAAGGAGAAGCAGAAGTAGAAGAAGAAGAATAAGAACAAGCACAAGCAGAAGGAGATGCAGAAGGAGAAGCAGAAGAAGCAGAAACAGAAGGAGTAGAAGAAGAAGAAGAA
>NW_012297491.1:0-4306 GCF_000151885.1 Dipodomys ordii | reverse complement strand
TCGGACACACCGGGACACAGCGGGGGACACAGCGGGAGACAAATTAGGGACACCACGGAACACAGCGGGACACAGCAGAAAACAGCAGTGACACTGTGGGGACACTGTGGGACACAGCGGGGGACACAGCAGGACACAGAGGGGGACAGAGCGGGACACAGTGGGGGACACAGCCAGAAACAGCAGGGGAAACAGTGGGGGACACAGCGGGACACAGCGGGACACAGCGAGGACACAGCGGGACAGAGCGGGACACTGCAGGGCACAGCGGGGGACACAGCGGGACACAGCGGGGGACACAGCGAGGACACAACGGAACACAGAGTGGGACACAGTGAGGACACAGTGGGACACAGCGGGACACAGCCGGGTCCCAGCAGTGGACACAGCGGGACACAGCGGGGGACACAGCGGGACACAGCGGGGGACACATGGAGGACTCAGCGGGACAAAGCGGGGACACAGCGGCGACTCACCGGGGGACACAGCGGGGGACAAAGCGGGACACCACAGAACACAGTGGGAAACAGCTGGACACAGCGGGGAAACTGCAGGGACACAGGGGGACAAAGCGTGGGACACATAGGGACACAGCGGGGGACACAGTGGGGGACACAGCAGGACACAGCGGGGAACACAGCGAGGACACAGCGGGACCCAGCGGTACACAGCGTCGATAAAGCGGGGACACAACGTTACACAGCGTGGTACACAGCTGTGAACACAACGGGACACAGTGGGGGCACAGCGGGACACAGCGGGACACAGTGGGACACAGCGGGGACAAAGCTTGAGACACAGCGGGGTACAGAGCGGGAGACAGCAGGGGACACAGCGAGGACACAGCGGGACACAGCGCTGACACTGCGGGGGACACAGCGGGGTACACAGCGGGGGACACAGCCGGACACAGCGGGACACAGCGGGGGACACAGGGGGGACACAGCGGGACCCAGCGCGGGACACAGCGAGGACGCATTGGGACACAGCGGGGACACAGCGGGACTCAGCGGGGTACACAGCAGTATACAGCGTTACACAGCGGGACACAGCGGGGGACACAGAGGGGTAAACAGCGGGACACAGCGGGGAACACAGCGAGGACACAGCGGGAACAAGCGGGACACAGCTTCGATACAGCGGGGACACAGCGGGACACAACGGGGTACACAGCTGGGTACACAACGGGACTCAGCGGGGGACACAGCGAGGACACAGCAGAACACAGCGTGGGAAACAACGAGGACACAGCGGGACACAGCGAGACACAGCGGGACACAGTGGGGACACAGCAGTAGACACAGCGGGACACAGCGAGGACACAGCGGGGACACAGAGGGGACACAGCGGCACCCAGCAGGACACAGCGGGGCACACAGCGGGACACAGCGGGACACAGCTTGGGACACAGCGGTAACACAGCAGGACACAGCTGGGGACACAGCGTGGACACAGCGGGACACAGCGGGACACATCGTGGGACAAAGCGGGAGATAGAAGGGGACACAGCGAGGACACAGCAGGACACAGCGGGGACACAGATGTGGCTCAGGGGGGCCACAGCGGGGGCAAAGCGGGACACCACGGAACACAGCGGGACACAGCGTGAAACAGCGGTGAACCTGTGGGGACACAGCGGGACACAGCGGGGAACACAGCGGGACACAGCGGGGACACAGCGGGGACACTGCGGGACCCAGCAGGACACAGCGGGACACAGCAGGACACAGCGTGGGACACAGTGGGACACAGCGGGGGACACAGCAGGACACAGCGGGGACACAGAGGGGACTCAGCAGGGGACATAGCGGGGGACAAATCGGGACACCACAGGACACAGTGGGACACAGCGGGACACAGCGGGGACACTGCGGGGACACAGCGGGACAAAGCGGGGGACCCAGCGGGACACAGCGGGACACAGAAGGACCCAGCGGGGAAACAGCGGGGACACAGTGGGACACAGCAAGGACACAGAGGGACACTGCGGGGCACAGCTGGGGACACAGCCGGATACAGCGGGGGACACAGGGAGGACACAGCGGAACACAGCATGGGACAAAGCGAGGACACAGCGGGAAACAGCGAGACACAGCGGGACCCAGCGGGGACCCAGCAGTGGACACAGCGGGACACAGCGGGGAACAAAGCGGGACACCACGGAACACAGCAGGACACAGCGTGAAATAGCGGTGAACCTGCAGGGACACAGCGGGACACAGCGGGGGACCCAGCGGGACCCAGCAGGACACAGCGGGGGACACAGCCGGACACAGCAGGGACACAGCGGAGACACAGCGGGACCCAGCAGGACACAGCGGGGGACACAGCAGGACACAGCGGGACACAGCGGGGGACACAGCAGGGACACAGTGGGACACAGTAGGACACAGCGTGGGACAAAGCGGGAGACAGTGGAGGACACAGCGAGGACACAGCTGGACACAGCGGGGACACAGAGGGGACTCAGCAGGGGACATAGAGGGGAAAAAGCGGGACACCACGGGACACAGTAGGACACAGCGGGACACAGCGGGGACACTGCGGGACACAGCCGGGGGACACAGCGGTGGACAGCGGGGGAAAGAGAAGGGACACAGCGGGACACAGAGGGGACACAGCTGGACACAGAAGGGTACACAGCGGGGCACAGCGGACTCACAACAGGGACAGAGCTGGACACAGAGGGACACAGAGGGGATAGAGCGTGACAAAGCGGGACACACCGGGACACAGCAGGGGACTCAGCGGGACACTGCGGGGGACACAGGGAGCACACAGCGGGGACACAGCGGGGACACTGCGGGAACATAGTGGGACACAGCGGGGCACACAGCGGGACACAGCGGGACACAGCTTGGGACACAGCGGGAACACAGCAGGACACAGCAGGGGACACAGTGAGGACACAGCGGGACACAGTGGGACACAGCGTGGGACAAAGCGGGAGACAGCAGGGGACACAGCGAGGACACAGCGGGACACAGAGGCGACACATAGAGGACTCAGCGGGGGACACAGTGGGGGACAGAGCGGGACACATCGGGACACTGCGGGGCACAGCGGGGGACACAGCGGGACACAGTGGGGGACACAGGGAGGACACAGCTTAACACAGCATGGGACAAAGCGAGGACACAGCGGGACACAGCGAGACACAGCGGGACACAGCGGGGACCCAGAAGTGGACACAGCGGGACACAGCGGGGGACAAAGCGGGACACCACGGAACACAGCAGGACACAGCGTGAAACAGCGGTGAACCTGCGGGGACACAGCGGGACACAGCGGGGGACAAAGCGGGACCCAGCGGGACACATCTGGGGACACAGCGGGACACAGCGTCTATAGAGCGGGGACACAGCAGGACACAGCAGTGACACAGTGGGACCCAGCAGGGACACAACAAGGACACAGCGGATGACACAGCGGGACACAGCGGGACACAGAGGGGGACACAGTGAGGGACACAGCGGGGGACACAGCGGGACACAGCGGGACACTGCGGGGCACAGCGGGGGACACAGGGAGGACACAGCGGAACACAGCATGGAACAATGCGAGGACACAGCGGGAAACAGCGAGACACAGCGGGACCCAGCGGGGACCCAGCAGTGGACACAGCGGGACACAGCGGGGGACAAAGCAGGACACCACGGAACACAGCAGGACACAGCGTGAAACAGCGGTGAACCTGCGGGGACACAGCGGTACACAGCGGGGGACACAGCGGGACCCAGCGGGACACAGCGGGGGACACAGCCGGACTCAGCGGGACAAAGCGGGGGACACAGCGGGACACAGCGGGACACAGCTAGGGACACAGCGGGGACAAAGCGGCAGACAGCCGGGGACACAGCGAGGACACAGCGGGACACAGCGGCGACACAGATGGGACTCAGCGGGACAAAGCGGGGGACACAGCGGGACACAGCGGGACCCAGCGGGGGACACAGCGGGGGACAGCGGAGACAGAGAGGAGCCAAAGCAAGACACAACGGTGACACAGCTGGACACAACAGAGTACACAACGGGACACAGCGGGCACACAGCGGGGACACAGCGGGACATAGCAGGACAAAGTGGAACACAGCGGGTGTCACAGCGGGACACAGCAGGGGACCCAGCGAGGACACAGCGGGACACAGCGGGAGACACAGCTGGGGACACAGCGGAACACAGCGGGGAACACATCGAGGACACAGCGGGACCCAGCAAGAGACAGCGTCGATACAGCAGGGACACAGCGGGACACAGCGGGACACAGCGGGACGCAGCTGGGGACACAGCGGGGACACAGTGGGAC
>NW_012297490.1:0-4306 GCF_000151885.1 Dipodomys ordii | reverse complement strand
AGAACACAGCGAGGTCACAGCGGGGGCCAAAGCAGGACAACACAGGACACAGTGTGACACAGTAGGACACTGTGGGTCACAGCTGGGGATACTGCGGGACACAGCGGGGGACACAGAGGGGTACACAACGGGACACAGCCGGGAACACAGCGCGGACACAGCAGGACACACCGGGACATAGGTCAATACAGCGGGGACAGAGCGGGTCACAGCAGGGACACAGCGAGACACAGCGGGGGACACAGCGGGACACAGCGGGGACACAGCGGGACACAGCGGGACACAGCGGGGGACACAGCGGAACACAGCTTGGAACACAGCGAGGACAAAGCGGGACACAGCAGGACACAGTGGGGACACAGCAGGGACACACCGGGGGACACAGCGGGGTACACAGCGGGACACAACGGGGAACACAGCGAGGACACAGCGGGACCCAGCAGGACACAGCGTCGATACAGCGGAGACACAGCGGGACACAGCGGGGTACACAGCTGGGGACACAACGGGACACAGCAGTGGACACAGCGAGGACACAGCGGGACACAGCGGGTACACTGCGGGAACATAGCGGGACACAGCGGGGTACAGAGCGGTACACAGGGGGGTCACAGAGTGGTACACAGCGGGACACAGCGGGAAACACAACGAGGTCACAGTAGGGGACAAAGCGGGACAACAAAGGCACAGTGTGACACAGCAGGACACAGCGGGACACAGCGGGACACAGCGGGGGACAAAGCGCGGGACAGCAGAGGACAGAGAGGTGACACAGCGGGACACAGCCGGGACACCGCTGGACACAGCAGGGTACACAGAGGGACACAGCAGGCACACAGTGGGGACACAGCGGGACACAGCGGGACACAGCGGGGACAGAGCAGGACAGAGCCTGACACAGCGAGGACACATTGGGCCACAGAGGGACACAGAGGAACTCAGCGGGAGACACAGCAGTACACAGCAGGACACAGTGTGACACAGCGGGGAGACAGCAGGGACACAGTGGGGGACACAGCGGGACATAGCAGGTCACAGCGGGGGACACAGCGGGACACAGCAGGGGACACAGAGGGGTACACAGCGGGACACAGCGGGGAACACAGCGCGGACACAGCGGGACAGAGCGGGACAAAGCGTCGATACAGCGGGCACAGAGCGGGTCACAGGAAAGACACAGCGGGACACAGCGGGACACAGTGGGGGACACAGGGGGAAACAGCGGGAACACAGCGGGACACAATAGTGGACACAGCGGGACACAGTGTGGGACACAGCAAGGACACAGCGGGACACAGAGGGACACAGCGGGGACACAACGGGACACAGCGGGGGACACAGCGAGGACACAGCGGGTTACAGCGGGACACAGCGTGGGACAAAGCAGGAGACAGCGGGGGACACAGCGAGGACACAGCTGGACACAGCGGGGTACACAGCGGGACACAGCGGAGGACACAGAAGGGTACACAGCGGGACACAGAGAGAAACACAGCGAGGTCACAGCGGGGGCCAAAGCAGGACAACACGGGACACAGTGTGACACAGTGGGACACAGCGGGGACACTGCAGGGGCACAGCGGGGCAAAACGGGCGACACAGCGGGACACAGTGGGACACAGCGGGGGAAACAGCGGGGGACAGCTGGGGACAGAGAGGGGACACAGCGGGACACCGGGGTCACACAGTGGGGACACAGCGGGGGACACAGCGGAACACAGCGGGTCACAGCCGGGGACACTGCGGGACACAGCGGGGGACACAGAGGGGTACACAGCGGGACACAGCAGAGGGGTACACAGCAGGACACAGCGGGGAAAAAAGTGAGGCCACAGCAGAACACAGCGTGGGACACAGCGAGGACACAGCAGGACACAGCGGGACACAGCGGGGACAAAGCAGTAGACACAGCGGGACACAGCGGGGGACACAGGGAGGACACAGTGGAACACAGCATGGGATAAAGCGAGGACACAGCGGGAAAGAGCGAGACACAGCGGGACCCAGCGGGGACCCAGCGGGGACCCAGCAGTGGACACAGCGGGACACAGCGGAGGACAAAGCGGGACACCACCGAACACAGCACGACACAGCGTGAAACAGCGGTGAACCTGCGGGGACACAGCGGGACACAGCGGGGGACACAGCGGGACCCAGCGTGACACAGCGGGGGACACAGCCGGACACAGCAGGGACACAGCGGGGACACAGCCGGACCCAGCAGGACACAGCGGGGGACACAGCGGGACACAGCAGGGGACACAGCAGGGACACAGTGGGACACAGTAGGACACAGCGTGGGACAAAGCAGGAGACAGCGGAGGACACAGCGAGGACACAGCTGGACACAGCGGGGACACAGAGGGGACTCAGCAGAGGACATAGAGGGGAAAAAGCGGGACCCCACGGGACACAGTAGGACACAGCGGGATACAGCGGGGACACTGGGGGACACAGCCGGGGGACACAGCGGTGGACAGCGGGGGACAGAGAAGGGACACAGCGGGACACAGAGGGGACACAGCTGGACACAGAAGGGTACACAGCGGGGCACAGCGGACACACAACGGGGACAGAGCTGGACACAGAGGGACACAGATGGGACAGAGTGTGACACAGCAGGACACAGCGGGACACAACAGGGGACTCAGCGGGACACAGCGGGGGACACAGGGAGGACACAGCTGGACACTGAGGGAGACAAAACAAGGACACAGCCGGACACAGCGAAACACAGTGTGACACAGTGGGGACACAGCAGGGGACACAGCAGGACACAGCGGGGGACACAGAGGAACACAGCGGGGTACACAGCAGGGACAAAGTGGGACACAGCGGGGGACACAGTGAGGACAAAGCGGGACACAGCGGTGACACAGCGGGACACAGCGGGGGACACAATGAGGACAAAGCGGGACACAGCGGTGACACAGCGGGACACAGCCGGACACAGCCGGGGACACAGCGGGACACAGCGAGAGACACAGCGGGGGACACAGCGGGACACAGCGGGGAACAAAGAGAGGACACAGCGGGACCCAGCGGGACACAACGTCGATAGAGCGGGGACACAGCGGGACACAGCGGTGACACAACGGGACTCAGCAGGGGATACTGCGGGACAGAGAGGGACCCAGCGGGAACACAGCAAGGACACAGCGGGGGACACAGCGGGACACAGCGGGGGACACAGCGAGGGACACAGCGGGGGACACAGCGGGGGACACAGCAGGACACAGTGGGGAACACAGAGAGAGACACAGCAGGACCCAGCGGGACACAGCATCGATACAGCAGAGACACAGCGGAACACAGCGGGGTACACAGCTGTTGACACAACGGGACACAGTGGGGGACACAGCGGGACACAGCGGGACACAGCGGGGCACAGCAGGGACAAAACGGGAGACACAGTGGGGAACAGAGCAGGACACAGCGGGGGACACAGAGAGGACACAGTGGGGACACAGCGAGACTCAGCCGGGGACACAGCGGGGGACAAAGCGGGACACCACGGGACACAGTGGGACACAGCGGGACACAACGTGGTCACTGCGGGACACAGTGGTGGACAAAGCGGGACACAGCGGGACACAGGGGGGACGCAGCGGGACACAGCGGGACACGGCGGGGGACACAGCGGGACACAGAGGGGAACATAGCGAGGACACAGCGGGACACAGCGGGACACAGCGGGGGACACAGCGAGGACACAGTGGGGGACACAGTGGGGGAAACAGCTGGACACAGCGGGGAACACAGCGAGGACACAGCGGGACACAGCGGGGGACACAGGGAGGACACAGCGGGACAGAGCGGGGGACACAGCGAGGACACAGTGGGACACAGCGGCGACACAGAGGGTACTCAGCGGGGGACACATTGTGGGACAAAGTGGGACACCATGGGACACAGTGTTACACAGCGGGACATAGCGGCGACACTGCGGGACACAGCAGGACAAAGCGGGGGACACAGCGGGCCACAGCGGGCCACAGCGGTGCACACAGCGGGGGACAGTGGAGACAGAGAGTGGCCACAGCGAGACACAGCGGTGACACAGCTGGACACAGCGGGGTACACAGCGGGACACAGCGGGCACACAGCGGGGACACAGCGGGACACAGCGGGACACATCAGGGACACAATGGGACACAGGGGGACAAAGCAGGAGACACAGCGGGACACAGCAGGTACACAGCGGGGACACAGAGGGACACAGCGGGGATAGAGCGGGACACATCCGGACACATCACGACACAGCGGGGGACACAGCGGTACACAGTGGTGGACCCAGTGAGGACAC
>NW_012297489.1:0-4306 GCF_000151885.1 Dipodomys ordii | reverse complement strand
CTTCTGCTTCTCCTTCTGCTTTTGCTTCTCTTTCTGCTTCTGCTTCTCATTCTACTTCTCCTGCTGCTGCTTCTTCTGCTTCTCCTGCTTCTCTTTCTGCTTTTCCTTCTGTTTCTGCTTCTCCTTCTGCTTCTGCTGCTTCTCCTTCTTCTGTTTCTTCTGCTTCTCCTGCTTCTGCTTATCCTACTTCTCGTGCTGCTTCTCCTTCTGCGTCTCTTTCTGCTTCTGCTTATTCTTTTGCTTTTCTTACTCCTAATCCTTCTCTTTCGCCTTCTCCGTCTTCTTCTTCTGCTTCTCCTGCTGCTTCTGCTTCTGCTTATTCTACTATTTCTGTTTCTTCTGCTTCTGCTTCAGATTGTGCTTCTTCTGTTTCTCCTGCTTCAGATTCTGCTTCGGCTTCTCCTGTTTCTTCTGCTTCTGCTTCTCCTGCTTCTTCTGCTTCTCCTGCTTCTCTTTCTGCTTCTCCTTCTGTTTCTGCTTCTCCTTCTGCTTCTGCTTCTGCTCTTCTCCTCCTTCTGTTTCTTTTGCTTCTGTTTCCTCTGCTTCTTCTTCTTCTGTTTCTTCTGACTCTACTTCTGCTTCTCCTTCTTCTCCTCTTTCTGCTTCTTCTTCTGCTTCTTCTGATTCTCCTGTTTTTCCTTCTTGTTCTCCTTCTGTTTCTGCTTCTCTTTCTGCTTCTGCTTCTCCTTCTGCTGCTCCTTCTCCTTCTGCTTCTCCCACTGCTTCTGCTTCTGCTTCTTTTGCTAATTCTTTTTCTTCTGTTTCTGCTTCTCCTGCTTCTGCTTCTTCTGCTTCTACTGCTTCTCCTTATGCTTCTCCTTATGCTTCTCCTTATGCTTCTCCTTATGCTGATGCTTCTTCTTCTTCTTCGTCTTCTTCTTCTTCTTCTTCTTCTTCTTCTTCTTCTTCTTCTTCTTCTTCTTCTTCTTCTTCTTCTTCTTCTTCTTCTTCTCTTTCTTCTGCTTCTGCTTTTCCTGCTTCGTCTGCTTCCACTGCTTCTCTTTCTGCTTCTCATTCTTCTTCTGCTTCTCCTTCTGCTTCTCCTATTGCTTCTGCTGCTCTTCCTTCTCCTTCTCCTACTTCTATTTCGTCTTCTGCTTCTGCTTCTTCTGCTTCTCCTGCTTCTCCTTCTGCATCTTCTGCTGCTTCTGCTTCTCCTTCTGCTGATTCTTCTGCTTCTTCTTCTCCTTCTTCTGCTTCTCCTTCTGATTCTCCTTCTGCTTCTCTTTCTTTTGCTCCTTCTCCTTCTTCCAATGATTCTGCTTCTTATTCTTATTACTTTTCTTCTCCTTCTGCTTCTCCTGCTTCTGCTTCTTCTGCTTCTACTGCTTCTCCTTATGCTTCTCCTTCTCCTTCGTCTTCTTCTTCTTCTTCTTCTTCTTCTTCTTCTTCTTCTTCTTCTTCTTCTTCTTCTTCTTCTTCTTCTTCTTCTTCTTCTTCTTCTTCTTCTTCTTCTTCTTCTTCTTCTTCTTCTTCTCTGTCTTCTGCTTCTGCTTTTCCTGCTTCTTCTGGTTCTACTGTTTCTCTTTCTGCTACTCATTCTGCTTCTGCTTCTGCTTCTCCTATTGCCTCTGCTGCTCTTCCTTCTCTTTTTCCTACTTCTACTTATTCTTCTGCTTCTGCTTCTTCTGCTTCTCCTGCTTCTCCTTCTGCATCTCCTTCTGCTTGTGCTTGTCCTTATGCTTATTCTTCTGTTTCTGCTTCTCCTTCTGCTTCTTCTGCTTCTCCTTCTGATTCTCCTTCTGCTTCTCCTTCTGTTTCTCCTTCTCCTTCTCGTTCTTCTGCTTTTCCTTCTGCTTCTCCTTCTGCTTCTGCTGCAACTGCTACTGGTTCTTCTGTTTCTTCTGCTCCTCCTTCTGCTTTTGATTCTCTTTCCGCTTCTGCTTCTCCTTCAGCTTCTCATTCTGCTTCTCCAGATTCTGCTTCTTCTGCTTCCCCTGCTTCTCCTTCTGCTTCAGGTTCTGCTTCTGCTTCTTCGGATTCTTATGCTTCTGCTTCTCCTGCTTCTGCTTCTTCTGCTTCCCCTCCTTCTCTTTCTGCTTCTCCTTCTGTTTCTGCTTCTCCTTCTGCTTCTGCTTCTTGTCCTTCTCCTGTTTCTTCTGCTTCTGCTTCTCCTGATTCTCCACCTCCTGCTTCTCCTTCTTTTGCTCTTTCTGCTTCTCCTGCTGCTTTTCCTTCTCCTGCTCCTTCTTCTGCTTCTCCTTCTGCTTTTGCATCTTCTGCTTCTTCTGCTACTGCCTCTGCTTCTTGTGTTTCTTCTGTTCTCCTTCTGCTTCTCCTTCTGCTTTTGCTTCTCTTTCTGCTTTGTTTCTCCTTCTGCTACTCCAGATTCTGCTTCTTCTGCTTCTCCTGTTTCTCCTTCTGCTTCAGGTTCTGCTTCTGCTTCTTCGGCTTCTTCTGCTTCTGCTTCTCTTGCTGCTGCTTCTTCTGCTTCTCCTGCTTCTCTTTCTGCTTTTCCTTCTGTTTCTGCTTCTCTTTCTGCTACTGCTTCTTCTCCTTCTTCTGTTTTTTTCTGTTTCTGCATCTCCTGCTTCTCGTTCTGCTTCTTTTTCCGCTTCTCCTTCTCCTTCTCCTTCTGCTTCTCCTTCTGCTTCTGCTTCTCCTTCTGCTTCTGCTTCAATTTCTCCTTCTGATTCTCATTCTGCTTCTGCGTCTTCTGTTTCTTCTGCTTCTCCTGCTTCTCCTACTTCTCGTGCTGCTTCTCCTTCTGCGTCTCTTTCTGCTTCTGCTTATCCTTTTGCTTTTCCTACTTCTAATCCTTCTCTTTCGCCTTCTCCTTCTGCTTTTCCTGCTTCTCATGGTGCTTCTACTTCAGCTTATTCTACTATTTCTGTTTCTTCTGCTTCTGCTTCAGATTGTGCTTCTTCTGTTTCTCCTTCTGCGCCAGATTCTGCTTCTCTTTCTTCAGCTTCTGCTTCTTCTGCTTCTCGTGCTGCTGCTTATTCTGCTTCTCCTTCTTCTCTTTCTGCTTTTCCTTCTGTTTCTGCTTCTCCTTCTGCTTCTGCTTCTTCCCCTTCTTCTGTTTCTTCTGCTTCTGCTTCTCCTGCTTCTGCTTCTCCTGCTTCTCGTTCTGCTTCCCTTTCTGCTTCTCTTTCAGTTTCTCCTTCTCCTTCTCCTTCTTCTGCTTCTCCTTCTGCTTCTCCTTCTGCTTCTGCTTCTGCTTCAATTTCTCCTTCTGCTTCTCATTTTGCTTCTGCGTCTTCTGTTTATTCTGCTTCTCCTGCTTCTGCTTTTCCAGCTTCTCCTACTTCTCGTGCTGCTTCTCCTTCTGCGTCTCTTTCTGCTTCTGCTTATCCTTTTGCTTCTCCTATTCCTAATCCTTCTCTTTCGCCTTCTCCTTCTTCTTCTTCTGCTTCTCCTGGTGCTTCTGCTTCAGCTTATTCTACTATTTCTGTTTCTTCTGCTTCTGCTTCAGAATGTGCTTCTTCTGTTTCTCCTTCTGCTTCAGATTCTGCTTCTGCTTCTTCGGCTTCTCCTGTTTCTTCTGCTTCTGCTTCTCCTGCTTCTTCTGCTTCTCATGATTCTCTTTCTGCTTCTCCTTCTGCTTCTGCTTCTCCTTCTGCTTCTGCTTCTGCTCTTCTCCTTCTTCTGCTACTGCTTCTGCTTCTTCTGTTTCTTCTGCTTCTCCTTCTGCTTTTGCTTCTCTTTCTGCTTCTGCTTCTCCTTCTGGTTCTCCTTCTTCTTCTCCAGATTCTTCTTCTTCTGCTTCTCCAGCTTCTCCTTCTGCTTCAGGTTCTCCTTTTGCTTCTTCGTCTTCTTCTGCTTCTATTTCTGCTTCTCCTTCTGTTTCTGCTTCTCTTTCTGCTTCTGCTTGTTCTCCTTCTTCTATTTCTTCTGATTCTGCTTCTCCTGCTTCTGCTTCTCCTGCTTCTCCTTCTCTTTCTCTTTATGCTTCTCCTTCTGCTTCTCCTTCTTCTGCTTCTCCTACTGCTTCTCCTTCTGCTTCTCCTTCTGCATCTTCTTCTGTTTCAATTTCTCCTTCTTCTGCCTTTCATTATGCTTCTGCTTCTCCTGCTTCTGCTCCTTCTGCTTCTCCTGCTTCTCCTTCTCCTTCTCTTTCTGCTTCTGCTTATCCTTCTGTTTCTCCTACGCCTAATCCTTCTCTTTCTCCTTCTTCTTCTTCTGCTTCTCCTGCTGCTGCTTCTTCTTCTTCTTCTGCTTTTTCTGTTTCTTCTTCTTTTGCTTCCGCTTCTGCTTCTTCTGCTTCTCCTTCTGCTTCTCCTTCTTCTTCTGCTTCTGCTCTTCTCCTTCATCTGTTTCTTCTGCTTTCAGCTTCTCCCTGCTTCTTCTTCTTCTGCTTTTCCTA
>NW_012297488.1:0-2492 GCF_000151885.1 Dipodomys ordii | reverse complement strand
GAAGAAGCAGAATCAGAATCAGAAGTAGAAGCAGAAGCAGAAGGAAGAAGCAGCAGAAGAAGTAGAACCAGAAATTCAGGCAGGAGAAACAGAAGAAGCAGAAGCAGAAGCAGAAGGCGAAGCAAATAAGAGAAGGAGAAGGAGACGTAGAAGAAGCAGCAGAAGAAGCAGAAAAACAAGCAAGAGAAGCAGAAGCAAAAAGAGAAGAAGAAGCAGAAGCAGAAGAAGAAGCAGTAGAAGCATAAGAAGCAGAAGCAGGAGAAGCAGAAGCAGAAGATAAAGAAGAAGCATAAGAAGCAGAAGCAGAGGGAGAAACAGAAGAAGGAGAAAGAGCAGCAGAAGGTGAAGCAGAAGGAGATGCAGAAGCAGAAAGCGAAGCAGAAACAGAAGGAGAAGAAGAAGGAGAAGTTGGAGAATCAGAAGAAGCAGAAGCAGAAGCAGAAAGAGAAGGAGAAGAAGGAGAAGGAGAAGCAGAAGGAGAAGGACAAGCAGAAGAAGCAGAAGCGGGAGGAGCAGAAGAAGAAGAAACAGAAGAAAGAGAAGGAGCAGAAGGAGAAGCAGAAGCAGAAAGAGAAGCAGAAGAAGCAGAAGAAGCAGTAGCAGGAGAAGCAGAAGCAGAAGAAACAGAAGAAGCCCAAGAAGCAGAAGGAGAACCTGAAGCAGAAGGACAAGCAGAAGCAGCAGAAGCTGGAAAAGCAGAAGCAGAAGAAACAGAACAAGGAGAAGAAGCAGAAGCAGAATGAGAAGCAGAAGAAGAAGAAGGAGAAAGAGAAGGATTAGAAGTAGGAGGAGCAGAAGGAGAATCAGAAGCAGAAAGAGAAGCAGAAGGAGAAGCAGAAGGACAAACAGAAGAAGCAGAAGTAGGAGAAGCAGAGGCAGAAGCAGAATGAGAAGCACAAGAAGGAGAAATTGAAGGAGAAGGAGAATGAGACGGAGAAGCAGAAGGAGAAGTAGGAGAAGCAGAAGAAGAAGAAGCAGGAGAAGCAGAAGTAGAAGAAACAGAAGAAAGAGAAGAGCAGAAGCAGAAGCAGACGGAGAAGCAGAAGCAAAAGGAGAAGCAGAAGAAGCAGAAGCTGAAGCAGAAGAAGAAGAAACAAAAAAAGCAGAAGAAGCAGGAGAAGCAGAAGCAGGAGAAGCAGAATCAGAAGAAATAGGAGAAGGAGAAGAAGCAGAAGCAGAAAGAGAAGCAGAAACAGAAGGAGAAGCAGAAATAGAAGCAGAAGAAGCCGAAGAAGCAAAAGCAGAAGCTAAAGCAGAAGGAGAAGCAGGAGAAGCAGAAGAAGCAGAAAGAGAAGGAGAAGAAGGAGAAGCAGAAGTAGAATCAGAAGAAACAGAAGAAGAAGAAGAAGAAGAAGAAACAGAAGCAAAAGAAACAGAAGAAGGAGAAGAGCAGAAGCAGAAGCAGAAGGAGAAGCAGAAGCAGAAGGAGAAGCAGAAAGAGAAGCAGGAGAAGCAGAAGAAGCAGGAGAAGCAGAAGCAGAAGAAACAGGAGAAGCCGAAGAAGCAGAAGCAGAATCTGAAGCAGAAGGAGAAACAGAAGAAGCACAATCTGAAGCAGAAGCAGAAGAAAAAGAAATAGTAGAATAAGCAGAAGCAGAAGCACCAGGACAAGTAGAGGAACAAGAAGGAGAAGGCGAAAGAGAAGGATTAGGAGTAGGAGAAGCAAAAGGAAAAGCAGAAGCAGAAAGAGACGCAGAAGGAGAAGCAGCACGAGAAGTAGGAGTAGCAGGAGAAGAAGAAGCAGGAGAAGCAGAAGAAACAGAAGGCGCAGAGGCAGAATGAGAAGCAGAAGGAGAAATTGAAGCAGAAGCAGAAGCAGAAGGAGAAGCAGAAGCAGAAGAAGAAGCAGAAGAAGGAGAAGGACAAGGAGGAGGAGAAAGAGAAGCAGAAAGAGAAGCAGAACGAGAAGCAGGAGAAGCAGAAGCTGGAGAAGCCGAAGCAGAAGAAACAGAAGAAGGGGAAGAAGCAGAAGCAGAAGGAGAAGCAGAAACAGAAGGAAAAGCAGAAATAGAAGCAGGAGTAGCAGAAGAAGCAGCAGCAGGAGAAGCAGAAGCAGAAGAAGCAGAAGAAGCAGAACAGAACCTGAAGCATAAGGAGATACAGGAGAAGCAGAAGAAGCAGAACCTGGAGAAGAAGAAGGAGAACCAGAAGGAGAAGCAGAAGCAGAAAGAGAAGCGAAAGCAGAAGGAGAAGCAGAAGAAACAGAAGAAGCAGAATCAGTAGCAGAAGAAGCTGAAGATGCAGAAGCAGAAAGAGAAGCAGAAGGAATATCAGAAGAACGAGAAAGAGAAATAGAAGGAGAAGCAGCAGGAGAAGCAGGAAAAGCAGAAGAAACAGAAGCAGACGGAGAAGCAGAAGAAGGAGAAGGAGAAGCCAGAGCAGAAGAAGAAGCAGAAGGAAAAGCACAAGCAGAAGGAGATGCAGAAGGAGAAGCAGGAAATGCAGAAGACGCAGAAGCAGAAGGAGAAGAAGAAGGAGAAGAATCAGAATCA
>NW_012297487.1:0-1972 GCF_000151885.1 Dipodomys ordii | reverse complement strand
CATCTCCTTCTGCTTCTGCTTCTTCTCCTTCTTCTGTTTCTTCTGTTTCTGCTTCTCCTGCTTCTCGTTCTGCTTCTCTTTCTGCTTCTACTTCTCCTTCTTCTGCTTCTCCTTCTGCTTCTGGTTCTCTTTCTGCTTCAATTTCTCCTTCTGCTTCTCATTCTGCTTCTGCGTCTTCTGTTTCTTCTGCTTCTCTTGCTTCTGCTTCTCCTACTTCTTGTGCTGCTTCTCCTTCTGCGTCTCTTTCTGCTTCAGCTTATCCTTTTGCTTCTCCTACTACTAATCCTTCTCTTTCGCCTTCTCCTTCTTGTTCTTCTGCTTGGCCTGGTGCTTCTGCTTCTGCTTATTCTACTATTTCTGTTTCTTCTGCTTCTGCTTCAGATTGTGCTTCTTCTGTTTCTCCTTCTGCTTCAGATTCTGCTTCTGCTTCTTCGGCTTCTCCTGTTTCTTCTGCTTCTGCTTCTCCTGCTTCTTCTGGCTCTCCTGCTTCTCTTTCTGCTTCTCCTTCTGCTTCTGCTTCTCCTTCTGCTTCTGCTTCTGCTCTTCTCCTTCTTCTGTTTCTTTTGCTTCTGTTTCTTCTGCTTCTTCTTCTTCTGTTTCTTCTGATTCTACTTCTGCTTCTCCTTCTTCTCCTTCTCTTTCTGCTTCTTCTGATTCTCCTGCTTTTCCTTCTTGTTCTCCTTCTGTTTCTGCTTCTCTTTCTGCTTCTGCTTCTCCTTCTGCTGCTCCTTCTCCTTCTCCTTCTTCTGCTTCTCCCATTGCTTCTGCTTCTGCTTCTGCTTCTGCTTCTGCTTCTTTTGCTTATTCTTTTTCTTCTGTTTCTGCTTCTCCTGCTTCTGCTTCTTCTGCTTCCACTGCTTCTCCTTATACTTCTCCTTATGCTTCTCCTTATGCTTCTCCTTATGCTTCTTCTTCTTCTTCTTCTTCTTCTTCTTCTTCTTCTTCTTCTTCTTCTTCTTCTTCTTCTTCTTCTTCTTCTTCTTCTTCTTCTTCTTCTTCTCTTTCTTCTGCTTCTGCTTTTCCTGCTTCTTCTGCTTCTACTGCTTCTCTTTCTGCTTCTCAATCTGCTTCTGCTTCTCTTTCTGCTTCTCCTATTGCTTCTGCGGCTCTTCCTTCTCCTTCTCCTTCTTCTACTTCTCCTTCTGCTTCTGCTTCTTCTGCTTCTCCTGCTTCTCCTTCTCCATCTTCTTCTGCTTCTGCTTCTCTTTCTGCTGTTTCTTCTGCTTCTGTTTCTCCTTCTGCTTCTCCTTCTGCTTCTCCTTCTGATTCTCCTTCTGCTTCTCCTTCTGTTTCTCCTTCTCCTTCTCGTTCTACAGCTTTACCTTCTGATTCTCCTTCTGCATCTGCTGCAACTGTTACTGCTACTGCTTCTTCTGTTTCTTCTGCTTCTCCTTCTGCTTTTGATTCTCTTTCTGCTTCTGCATCTGCTTCTACTTCAGCTTCTCATTCTGCTTCTCCAGATTCTGCTTCTTCTGCTTCTCCTGCTTCTCCTTCTGCTTCAGGTTCTGCTTCTGCTTCTTCGGATTCTTATTCTTCTGGTTCTCCTCCTTCTGCTTCTTCTGTTTCCCCTCTTTCTCTTTCTGCTTCTCCTTCTGTTTCTGCTTCTCCTTCTGCTTCTGCTTCTTGTCCTTCTCCTTTTTCTTCTCTTTCTGTTTCTCCTGCTTCTCCTCCTTCTGCTTTTCATGCTTCTCTTCTGCTTCTCCTTCTGCTTCTGCTCCTTCTCCTTCTTCTGTTTCTTCTTCTTCTGCTTCTCCCGCTTGTGCTTCTTCTGCTTCTCCTGCTTCTCGTTCTGCTTCTCTTCGTCGGCTTCTCTTTCTATTTCTGCTTCTGCTTCTTCTGATTCTGATTCTTCTCCTTCTTCTTCTCCTTCTGCTTCTGCTTCTTCTGCATCTCCTGCTTCTCCTTCTGCATCTCCTTCTGCTTGTGCTTTTCCTTCTGCTTCTTCTTCTGCTTCGGCTTCTCCTTTGAGAAC
>NW_012297486.1:0-2334 GCF_000151885.1 Dipodomys ordii | reverse complement strand
ATCATCAATATCTCCTTCTGCTTCTCATTCTGCTTCTGCGTCTTCTGTTTCTTCTGCTTCTCCTGCTTCTGCTTCTCCTGCTTCTCCTACTTCTCGTGCTGCTTCTCCTTCTGCGTCTCTTTCTGCTTCTGCTTATCCTTTTGCTTCTCCTACTCCTAATCCTTCTCTTTCGCCTTCTTCTTCTCCTTCTTCTGCTTCTCCTGCTTCTCCTTCTGCATCTTCTTCTGCTTCTGCTTCTCCTTCTGCTGCTTCTTCTGCTTCTGCTTCTCCTTCTTCTGCTTCTCCCTCTGATACTGCTTCTTATGCTTATTCTTTTTGTTCTGCTTCTGTTTCTCCTGCTTCTGCTTCTTCTGCTTCTACTGCTTCTCCTTCTCCTTCTTCTTCTCTTTCTCCTTCTCCTTCTCCTTCTTCTCCTTCTCCTTCTTCTTCTTCTTCTTCTTCTTCTGCTTCTTCTTCTTCTTCTTCTTCTTCTTCTTCTTCTTCTTCTTCTTCTTCTTCTTCTTCTTCTTCTTCTTCTTCTTCTTCTTCTTCTTCTTCTTCTCCTTCTGCTGCTTCTGCTTCTCCTGCTTCTTCTGCTTCTACTGCTTCTCCTTCTGCTTCTCCTTCTGCTTCTGCTGCTGCTTCTTCTCCTTCTCCTGCTTCTTCTGCTTCTGCTTCTCCTGCTTCTGCTTCTTCTGCTTCTCCTGCTTCTCCTTCTGCTTCTCCTTCTGCTTCTGCTCCTTCTATATCTTCTGTTTCTTCTTCTTCTGCTTCTCCCGCTCTGCTTCTTCTGCTTTCCTGCTTCTCGTTCTGCTTCTCTTCGTCGGCTTCTCTTTCTACTTCTCCTTCTCCTTCTACTGATTCTGCTTCTTCTCCTTCTTCTTCTCCTTCTGCTTCTGCTTCATCAGCTTCTCCTGCTACTCCTTCTGCATCTCCTTCTGCTTGTGCTTTTCCTTCTGCTTCTTCTTCTGCTTCTGCTTCTCCTTCTTCTGCTTCTCCGTCTGTTTCTGCTTCTATTGTTTTTCCTGCTTCTCCTTCTGCTTCTCATTCTTCTTCTCCTTCTGTTTCTCCTTCTCGTTATTCTGCTATTCCTTCTGCTTCTCTATCTGCTTCTGCATCTTCAGCTTCTTCTGCTACTGCTTCTGCTTCTTCTGTTTCTTCTGCTTCTCTTTCTGCTTCTCCTTTTGCTTTTGCTTCTCTTTCTGCTTCTGCTTCTCCTTCTGGTTCTCCTTCTTCTCCAGATTCTGCTTCTTCTGCTTCTCCTGCTTCTCCTTCTGCTTCAGGTTCTTCTTCTGCTTCTTCAGCTTCTTCTGCTTCTATTTCTGCTTCTCCTTCTGTTTCTGCTTCTGTTTCTGCTTCTGCTTCTTATCCTTCTTCTATTTCTTTTGATTCTGCTTCTCCTGCTTCTGCTTCTCCTGCTTCTCCTTCTGTTTCTCTTTATGCTTCTCCTTCTTCTGCTTCTTCTTCTGCTTCTGCTTCTCCTTCTGCTGCTCTTTCTGCTTCTCCTGCTGCTTTTCCTTCTCCTGCTCCTTCTTCTGCTTCTTTTTCTGCTTCTCCTTGTTTCTCCTACTCCTTCTCCTTCTCGTTCTTCTGCTTTTCCTTCTGCTTCTCCTTCTGCTTCTGCATCTTCTGCTTCTTCTGCTACTGCCTCTGCTTCTTCTGTTTCTTCTGCTTCCCCTTCTGCTTCTCCTTCTGCTTTTGCTTCTCTTTCTGCTTCTGCTTCTCCTTCTGCTTCTCCAGATTCTGCTTCTTCTGCTTCTCCTGCTTCTCCTGCTTCTCCTTCTGCTTCAGGTTCTGCTTCTGCTTCTTCTGCTTCTGCTTCTCCTGCTGCTGCTTCTTCTGCTTCTCCTGCTTCTCTTTCTGCTTTTCCTTCTGTTTCTGCTTCTCCTTCTGCTTCTTCTCCTTCCTATGTTTCTTCTGCTTCTGCTTCTCCTGCTTCTGCTTCTTCTGCTTCTCCTGCTTCTCCTTCTCATTCTCCTTCTCTTTCTGCTTCTGCTTATCCTTCTGTTTCTCCTACTCCTAATCCTTCTCTTTCTCCTTCTCCCTCTTCTTCTTCTGCTTCTCCTGCTGCTTCTTCTTCTGCTTCTTCTGCTTTTTCTGTTTCTTCTTCTTCTGCTTCAGCTTCTGCTTCTTCTGCTTCTCCTTCTGCTTCTCCTTCTGCTTCTGCTCTTCTCCTTCTGCTTCTTCTGTTTCTGCTTCTCCTGCTTCTTCTTCTTCTGCTTCTCCTACTTCTCCTTCTGCTTCTCCGTCTCCTTCTCCTTCTCCATCAATTTCTCCTTCTGAGCTTCTCATTCTGCTTCGCTTCACTTCTTCGTTTCTCCTTCAGCTTCTCTCGCTTCTCTTTCGCTTCTATTC
>NW_012297485.1:0-4307 GCF_000151885.1 Dipodomys ordii | reverse complement strand
TCCCCGCTGTGTCGCCCACTTTGCCCAAACTGTGCCCCGCTGTGTCCCGCTGTGTCCCGCTGTGTCCCGCTGTATCCCGCTATGTCCCCCACTATGTCCCGTTGTGTCCCCAGCTGTTTACCCCGCTGTGTCCCGCTGTGTCCCCGCTGTATCGAAGCTATGTCCCGCTGGGTCCCGCTGTGTCCTCTTTGTGTACCCCGCTGTGTCCCACTGTGTCCCCCGCTGTATCCCTCGCTGGGTTCCGCTGTGTCCCCTGCTGTGTCCCGCTGTATCCTCCCTGTGTCCCCTGCGGTGTCCTGCTGTGTCCCCTGCTGTGTCACTCGCTGTGTCCCTGCTGTGCCCCACTGTGTCCCACTGTGTCCGGCTGTGTCCTGCTGTGTCCCCCGCTGAGTCCCGCTGTGTACCCGCTGTGTCCCAATGTGTCCTCGCTGTGTCCCTCGCTGTGTCCCGCTGTGTCCCGCTGTGTCCCTCTGTGGCACCTGCTGTATCCCCGCTCTGTCCCGCTCTGTGCCCCGCTTTGTCCGGCTGTGTCCACTGCTGTGACCCCGTTGTGCCTTGCTGTGTCCGACTCTGTACCCCAGCGTGTCCAGCTGTGTGCCCGCTGTGTCCCGCTGTGTCCCCCACTGTGTCCCAATGTGTCCCCTGCTCTGTCCCCCACTGTGTCCCGCTGTGTCCCCTGCTGTGTCTTGCTGTGTCCCCCGCTGTGTCCCGCTGTGTCCACTGCTGTGACCCCGTTGTGCCTTGCTGTGTCCCGCTGTGTCCCCCACTGTGTCCTCGCTGTGTCCCATTGTGTCCCCGCTGTTTCCCCTCTGGGTCCTGCTGCGTCCCGCTGTGTCCCGCTGGGTCCCCAGCTTTGTCCCGCTGTGTCCCCGCAGTGTCCCCGCTGTGTCCCGCTGTGTCCCACTGTGTCCTGTGGTGTCCCGATTTGTCCCCCGCTATGTCCCCTGCTGAGTCCCCTCTGTGTCCCCGCTGTGTCCCGCTGTGTCCCCCGCTGTGTCCCGCTGTGTCCCCTGCTGTGTCCCCTGCTGTGTCCTGCTGTGTCCCGCTGTGTCCTGCTGGGTCCCACTGTGTCCCCGCTGTGTCCCCGCTGTGTCCCGCTGTGTCCCTGCAGGTTCACCGCTGTTTCACGCTGTGTTCCATGGTGTCCTGCTTTGTCCCCCGCTGTGGCCCCCCCTCAGCCACCTGTTTCCCCGCTGTGTCCCGCTGTGTCCTCGCTGTGTCCGCCTCTGTCTCCTGCTCTGTCCCACGCTTTGTCCCCGCTGGGTCCCGCTGTGTCCCGCTCTGTCCCCCACTGTGTCCCCCGCTGAGTCCTCTATGTGTCGCCGCTGTGTCCCGCTGTGTCCTCGCTGTGTCCCCTGCTGTCTCCCACTTTGTCCCACGCTGTGTCCCGCTGTGTCCCGCTGTGTCCTCGCTGTGTCCCCCGCTGTGTCCCCCGCTGTGTCCTGCTGTGTTCCCGCTGTGTCCCAAGCTGTGTCCCGCTGTGTCCCGCTGTGTGCCCCGCTGTGTCCCACTATGTTCCCGCAGTGTCCCCGCTGTGTCCCCGCTGTGTGCTCGCTGTGTTCCCCGCTGTGTCCCGCTGTGTCCCCCGCTGTGTCTCGCTGTGTCTACTGCTGTGTCCCCACTGTGTCCCCCTGTGTCTCCCTGTGTCCCGCTGTGTCCTCGCTGTTTCCCACGCTGTGTTCTGCTGTGTGCTCGCTGTGTCCCCCGCTGTGTCCCGTTGTGTCCCCAGCTGTGTACCCCGCTGTGTCCCGCTGTGTCCCCGCTGTATCGACGTTGTATCCCGCTTGGTCCCGCAGTGTCCTCGCTGTGTTCCCCGCTGTGTCCTGCTGTTTACCCCTCTGTGTCCCCCGCTGTGTCCCGCTGTGTCCCGCTGTGTACTGTTGTGTCCCCCGCTGAGTCCCGCTGTATCCCCGCTGTGTCCCAATGTGTCCTCGCTGTGTCCCGCGCTGGGTCCCGCTGTGTCCCCGCTGTGTCCCAATGTTTCCTCGCTTTTTCCCACGCTGTGTTCTGCTGTGTCCTCGTTGTGTCCCCGCTGTGTCCCGCTGTGTCCCCGCTGTATCGACGCTGTGTCCCGCTTGGTCCCGCTGTGTCCCCCCTGTGTCCCCCGCTGTGTCCCACTGTGTCCCGCTGTCTCCCCCGCTGTGTCCCTATGTGTCCCATGCTTTGTCCCCCTGTGTCCCCGCAGTTTCCCCGCTGTGTCCCGCTGTTTCCCACTGTGTTCTGTGGTGTCCCGCTTTGTCCCGTGCTGTGTCCCCCGGTGAGTCGCCGCTGTGTCCCCGCTTTGTCCCGCTGAGTCCTCCATGTGTCCCCCGCTGTGTCTCGCTGTGTCTACTTCTGTGTCCCCAATGTGTCCCTCTGTGTCTCGCTGTGTCCCGCTGTGTCCTCGCTGTTTCCCACGCTGTGTACTGCTGTGTCTTCCCTGTGCCCCCCGCTGTGTCCCGCTGTGTCCCACTGTGTCCTCGCTGTGTCCCCCTCTGTGTCCCGCTGTGTCCCCCGCCGTGTCCGGCTGTGTCCCGCTGTGTCCCGCTGTGTCCCGCTTTGTCCCCCACTGTGTCCCGCTGTGTCCCCGCAGTGACCCCGCTGTGTCCCGCTGTGTCCCACTGTGTCCCGTGGTGTCCTGCTTTTTCCCCCGCTGTGTCCCCGCCTGAGTCTCGCTGTGTCCCCACTGTGTCCTCCCTGTGTCCCCCGCTGTGTCCTGCTCTGTTCCCCACTGAGTCTCCCGTTTTGTCCCCGATGTGCCCCGCTGTGTGCCGCTGTGTCCCGCTGTGTCCCCCACTGTGTCCCGTTGTGTCATCAGCTGTGTACTCCGCTGTGTCCCGCTGTGCTCCCGCTGTATCGACACTTTGTCCCGCTGGGTCCTGCTGTGTCCTCTCTGTGTTCCCCACTGTGTCCCGCAGTATCCCCCGCTGAGTCCCCCTGTGTCACCGCTGTGTCCCTCTGTGTCCCCGCTCTATCGACGCTATGTCCCGCTGGGTCCCGCTGTGTCCTCTCTTTGTTCTCCGCTGGGTCCCGCTGTGTCCCCCGCTGTGTCTCTCGCTGTGTCCCTCTGTGTCCCCGGCTCTGTCCGGCTGTGTCTTGCTGTGTCCCCCGCTGTGTCCTTGCTGTGTCCCCGCTGTGTCCCAATGTGTCCCGCAGTGTCCCCAGCTGAGTCCCGCTGTGTCACCGCTTTGTCCCGCTGTGTCCTCGCTGTGTCCCCCACTGTGTCACGCTTTGTCCCTGCTGTGTCCCCCGCTGTGTCCCGCTTTGTCTCCGCTGTGTCCTGCTGTGTCCCCCGCTGTGTCCCGCTGGGTCCCGCTGTGTCCCCCGCTGTGTCCTGCTGTGTCCCTGCAGGTTCACCGCTGTTTCACGCTGTGTCCTGCTGTGTCTCGCTGTGTCCCGCTGTGTCCTGCTGTGTCCCCCGCTGTGTCCCGCTGGGTCCTCCCAGTGTCCCCCGCTGTGTCCCGCTGTGTCCCCCGCTGTGCCCCGCAGTGTCCCGCTGTGTCCAGCTGTGTCCTTGCTGTGTCCCACTGTGTCCCCGCTGTGTCCTGCTGTGTCCCGCTGTGTCCCGCTGGGTCCCCAGCTGTGTACCCCGCTGTGTCCCGCTGTGTCCCCGCTGTATCGACGCTGTGCCCTGCTTGGTCCCGCTGTGTCCTCGCAGTGTTCCCCGCTTTGTCCCGCTGTTTACCCCTCTGTGCCACCCGCTGTGTCCCGCTGTGTCCCGCTGTGTACTGCTGTGTCCCCCGCTGAGTCCCGCTGTGTCCCTGCTGTGTCCCAATGTGTCCGTGCTGTGTCCCCTGCTGTGTCCCGCTGGGTCCCCCCTGTTCCCCCCGCTGTGTCCCGCTGTGTCCCGCTGTGTTTCCTGCTGTGTCCTCTGCTCTTTCCCACTGTGTCCCACTCTGTGTCCTGTTGTGTCCCGCTGTGTCCCCCCTGTGTCCCCTGCTGTGTCCCGCTGTGTCCACACTGTGTTCCCCGTGTGTCCCGCTGTGTACCCCGCTGTGACCCGCTGTGTCGCGCTGTGTCCCGCTCTTTCTCCGCTGTGTCCCCGCTGTGTGCCCAGTGTGTCCCGCTGTGTACCCCGCTGTGTCTAGCTTTGTCACTGCTGTGTCCCGCTGTGTACTGCTGTGTCCCCCGCTGAGTCCTGCTGTGTCCCCGCTGTGTCCCAACGTGTCCTCGCTGTATCCCCCCAGTGTCCCGCTGTGTCCCCCTGTGTCCCCCGCTGAGTCCAGATGAGTCCCTCAGTGTCCCCTGATGAGTCCCCCGCTCTGTCCCACTGTGTCCACCTAAAAGACCCGCAGAGTCACGCAGTAAACAGCAGAGTAAAAAAACGC
>NW_012297484.1:0-4307 GCF_000151885.1 Dipodomys ordii | reverse complement strand
GACCCAGCGGGACACAGCGTCGATACAGTGGGGATACAGCGTTACACAGTGTGGTACACATCTGTGGACACAAGGGGACACAGTGGGGGCACAGCGGGACACAGCGGGACACAGTGGGACAAAGCAAGGACAAATCGTGAGACACAGCGCGGGACAGAGCGGGAGACAGCGGGGGACACAGCGAGGACACAGCAGGGCACAGCGGGACACAGCAGGGACAGAGCAGGACACAGCAGGACACAGCGGGGGACACAGCGGGACACAGCGGGGGACGCAGCGAGGACACAGCGGGACAAAGCAGGGGACACAGCGGTGAAACAGCTGGACACAACGGAGTACATAGCGGGACACAGCACGCACACAGGGGGACACAGCGGGACACAGCGGGACACAGCAGGGACAGAGCAGGACACAGCGGGACACAGTGGGACACAGCGGGGGACCCAGCGGGACACAGCGGGGGACCCAGTGAGGACACAGCGGGACACAGCTGGGGACACAGCGAGGACACAGCGGGGGACACAGCGGGGGACACAGCGAGGAACAGCGTAGATACAGCGGGGACACAGCGTTACACAGCGTGGTACACAGCTGTAGATACAACGGGATACAGTGTGGGCACAGCGGGACACAGCGGGACAGAGTGGGACACAGACGGGATAAAGCGTGAGACTCAGCGGGGGACAGAGTGGGAGACAGCGGGGGACACAGCGGGGACTCAGCGGGTTCTCAGCGGGTTCACAGCGGGATACAGCGGGACACAGACTGACACAGCGGGACACAGCAGAGGACACAGCGGGACACAGCGGAGGACAGAGCGACGACACAGCAGGACACATCGGGGACACAGGGGGACTCAGCGGGGTTACAGCGGGACACAACGGGACACAGCAGGACACAGCGTGACACATCGGGGACACAGCAGGGGCACAGCGGGACAAAGCGGGGGACACAGCCTGACACAACGAAGTACACAGCGGGACACAGAGGGCACAAAGCGGGGACACAGCGGGACACAGCAGGACACAGCAGGGACAGAGCGGGACCCAGCGGGGGACCCAGCGAGGACACGGCGGGACACAGCGGGGGACACAGCGAGGACACAGCGGGGACTCAGCGGGTTCACAGCGGGATACAGCGGGACACAGACTGACACAGCGGGACACAGCAGAGGACACAGCGGGACACAGCGGAGGACAGAGCGACGACACAGCAGGACACATCGGGGACACAGGGGGACTCAGCGGGGTTACAGCGGGACACAACGGGACACAGCAGGACACAGCGTGACACATCGGGGACACAGCAGGGGCACAGCGGGAGACACAGCGGGACAAAACGGGACACAGCGGGGGACACAGTAGGACAGAGCGGGGGACACAGCGGGGGATAGAGGGGGACACCACGAATAACAGAGCAAGGACACAGCGGGACCCAGCGGGACACAGCCTCGATACAGCGGGATTCACAGCGTTACACAGCGGGTTACACAGCTGGGGACACAAAGGGACACAGTGGTGGACACAGCGGGACACAGCGGGACAGAGTGGGACACAGATGTGATAAAGCGTGAGACACAGCGGGCGACAGAGCGAGAGACAGCGGGGGACACAGTGAGGACACAGCGGGACACAGCGGGGACACAGTGGGGACTCAGCTGGGGACACAGCGGGGGACAAAGCGGGACACCACGGAACACAGCGGGACACAGCGCGAAACAGCGGTGACCCTTCGGGGACACAGCGGGACACAGCGGGGGACACAGCGGGACACAGCGGGTGACACAGCAGAACACAGTGGGGGACACAGCGAGGACACAGTGGGACACAGCAAGACACAGCATCGAAATAGCGGGGACACAGCGATACACAGCGGGGTACACAGCTGGGGACACAACGGGACACAGCGGGGGACACAGCGAGGACACAGTGGGACACAGCAGGACACAGCGGGGACACTGCGGGAACATAGCGGGACACAGCGGGGTACACAGCGGGACACAGCGGGACACAGCTTGAGACACAGCGGGGATACAGCGGGACACAGCGGGGGACACAGCTAGGACACAGCGGGACACAGCGGGACACAATGGGGACACAAAGGGGACTCAGCGGGGGAAACAGAGGGGGAAAAAGCGGGACACCATGGGACAGAGTGTGACACAGCAGGACACAGAGGGAACACTGCGTCGACACAGCGGGACAAAGCGGGGGACACAGCGGGACACAGCGGGGGACACAGCGGGGGACAGTGGAGACAAAGAGAGGACACAGCAGGACACAGTGGTGACACAGCTGGACACAACGGAGTACACAGCGGGACACAGCGGGCACAAAGCGGGGACAGAGCGGGACACAGCGGGACACAGCAGGACATATAGCGGGGGACACAGCGGGACACAGAGGGGGACACAGTGAGACACAGCGGGGACACAGCGAGCACACAGCGGTGACACAGCTAGACACAACGAAGTACACAGCGGGACACAGCGGGCACACAGCGGGGACACAGCGGGACACAGCGGGGAACACAGGAAGGACACAGCAGGACACAGCGTCGATACAGCGGGGACACAGCGCGACACAGCGGGGTACACACCTGTGGACACAACGGGACACAGTGGGGGACACAGCGAGGACACAACAGGACACAGCGGGGACACTGCAAGGACACACCTGGACAAAGCGGGGGACACAGCGGGACACAGTGGGGACACTGCGGGGACACAGCGGGACACAGCGGGACACAGCGGGGGACACAGCGGGGGACAGCGGAGACAGAGAGGGGACACAGCGAGACGCAGCGTTGACACAGCCTGACACAAAGGAGTTGACACAGCCTGACACAAAGGAGTACACAGCGAGGACACAGAAGGGACAGAGCGGGACACAATGGGACACAGCGGAACACAGCGGGGGACACAGCGGGACACAGCTGGACACAACGGAGTTCACAGCGGGACACAGCGGGCACAAAGCGGGGGACACAGCGGGACACATCGTGGGACACAGTGGGGGACACAGCGGGACACAGCGGGGAACACAGGGAGGACACAGCGGGACAAAGACAGACAAAGCGGGGGACACAGGGTGGACACAGCGGGACTCAGTGGGGGACACAGCAGTACACAGCGGGACACAGCGGGACACAGCGGGGGACACAGAGGGGTACAGAGTGGTACACAGCGAGGACACAGCGGGACACAGCGGGACACAGCGTTGATACAGCGGGGACACAGCGGGACACAACGGGGTACACAGCTGGGGACACAACGGCACACAGGGGGGGACACAGCGAGGAAACAGCGAAACAAGGGGGGACACAGCAAGGACACAGCGGGACACTGTGGGGGGCACAGCGAGGAAACAGCGGGACACAGCGGGACACAGCTAGGGACAAAGTGGGGGACAGCGGGGGACACAGCAAAGACACAGCAGGACACCATGGGACACAGTGTGACACAGCGGGACACAGCGGGGGACCCATCGAGGACACAGCGGGATATATTGGGGGACACAGAGAGGACACAGCAGGGGACACAGCGGGGGACACAGCGGGACACTGCGGGGAACACTGCGAGGACACAGCGGGACCCAGCGGGACACAGCATCGATACAGCGGGGGCAAAGCGTTACACAGAGTGGTACACAGCTGTGGACACAACGGGACACAGTGGGGGCAAAGCGGGACACAGCGGGACACAGTTGGACACAGCAGGGAGATAGCGTGAGACACAGTGGGGGACAGAGCGGGAGACAGAGGGGGACACAGCGAGGACACAATGGGACACAGCGTTGACAAAGCGGGGGACACAGAGGGACACAGCGGGGGACAAAGAGGGGGAGACAGCAGGACACAGCGGGACACAGCGGGGGACACAGTTGGGACACAGTGGGACACAGCGGGGGACACAGCGAGGACACATTGGGACACAGCGGGGACACAGCAGGACTCAGCAGGCGACACAGCAGTACACAGCGGGACAATGCGGGACACAGCAGGGGACACAGAGGGGTACACAGCGGGACACAGCGGGGAACACAGCGAGGACACAGCGGGACCCAGCGGGACACAGCGTCGATACAGCGGGTACACAGCATTACACAGCGTGTTACACAGCTGTGGACACCACGGGACACAGTGGGGACACAGCGGGACACAGCGGGACACAGTGGGACAAAGCAAGGACAAATCTTGAGACACAGCGAGGGACAGAGTGGGAGACAGCGGGGGACACAGCGACGACACAGCATGTCACAGCGGGACACAGCAGGTACAGAGCGGGACACAGCGGGACACAGCGGGAC
>NW_012297483.1:0-1573 GCF_000151885.1 Dipodomys ordii | reverse complement strand
CATTTTAAAAACTCTTTTGTTATATGAGTATATAGAGTAAGTAGGAGTAAGAAAAACTATATAAAATGAAACTGCAATAGTCCAGCTAGGGATTAGTAATATGACTGAATAGAAGCAGGGAGGTTAGAAGAAATGGTTGGATTTGATTTGTATTTGCAAGGTTGTGAGGATCTGAGCCAGAGAGAAATCTGGGATGACTCCCAGTTTTGACATTCTACAGTAATGAAATCAGCTGGAACTTAAAAAAAAATAAGCATAGCTTTTACTCTCAGACTGTTTCTCAATTGGCTCTGGCTTGCAGCTGTTTGATAGGTGTGATCCTGAAAACCCCATACAAATGTCTCAGGTTTAAATAAATGCAACAGAGCTTTGTAAATTCCAGGGTCTTGATTTAAACCATGATCCAAAAAAGAAAATCAAGAGAAGCTGCCTCAAAAATTACATCGATGGAAATGGATTGTCATGCATTTTTAAAATTTAAAATTCTCATCCTCTCTTTCTCTCAGGGCTGCCCTTCTTAATTAGCTAAAGGGGGGATGGGGAGTGAGAGTTATCTGAGTTTCTCAAATAATCGAGTTGTAACAGATCTATAATAATGTTCTAGGAAGAACTATTTTTGTTTTGCTCTATCATGGAATATACTCACAGTATATCTTATCCCACCACTTAAGAAGTATATATTTAAATCTATTCTTTCTTCTTAACTTCCTTAACTCTAAAACCCTACTTTGTTTCCTGTAGCATGTAATAAGCATTACAGAGAAGTTTAGATGCCTGTCTTATATTCTTTTTGTTGTTGTTGTTATTGGTCATGGGGCTTGAACTCTGGGCTTGGGCACAATCCCTCAGCTCTTCAGCTCAAGATGAGCAGAACGAGGAGGAGGAGGATAAGGAGAAGAAGAAGAAGAAGAAGAAGAAGAAGAAGAAGAAGAAGAAGAAGAAGAAGAAGAAGAAGAAGAAAAAGAAGAAGAAGAAGAAGGAGAAGGAGAAGCAGAAGAAACAGAAGAAGCAGAGGCATTAGCAGAAGAAGCAGAAGATGCAGAAGCAGAAGCAGAAGCAGAAGGAAAAGCAGAAGAACGAGAAGGAGAAGGAGAAACAGAAGGAGAAGAAGAAAGAGAAGCAGAAGAAGGAGCAGGAGAAGGAAAAGCAGCAGGAGAAGCAGAAAGAGCAGCAGAAGGAGAAGCAGGAGATGCAGAAACAGGAGAAGCATAAGCAGAACACACAGGAGAAGGACAAGAAGCAGAAGCAGAAGCAGAACCTGAAGCAGAAGGAGAAGCAGGAGAAGCAAAAGAAGCAGTATCTGGAGAAGCAGAATGAGAAGCAGAAGCGGAAAGAGAATCAAAAGCAGAAGGAGAAGCAGAAGAAACAGAAGAACAGAAGCAGTAGCAGTTGCAGCAGTAGGAGAAGCAGAAGGAAAAGCAGAAGAACGAGAAGGAGAAGGAAAAACAGAAGGAGAAGCAGAAAGAGAATCAGAAGGAGAAGCAGAAGAAGCAGGAGGAGAAGGAGAAGCAGAAGAAGAAACATAAGGACAAGCACAAGCAGAAGGAGATGCAGAAGGAGAAGCAGGAGAAGC
>NW_012297482.1:0-4307 GCF_000151885.1 Dipodomys ordii | reverse complement strand
GATGAAGAAGATGTTGATGTAGTAACATATGGTAAAGCATTAGTAAAAGCATAAGGAGAATCTGTTGATGCTGATGAATCTTAAGCAGGAGATGCAGAAGCAGAAGAAATAGAATTAGTTAAAGAAACAGAAGCAGAATCAGTGTGAGAAGCAGATGCAGAAAGAGAAGGAGCAGCAGAAGGAGAAGCAGAAGCAGAAAGAGAAGCTGAATCAGAAGGACAACAAAAGGAGAAGCAGGTGAATCAGAAGAAGCTGAAGTTGAAGCTGAAAGAGAAGGAGAAGAAGGAGAAGCAGAAGTAGAATCAGAAGAAACAGAATAAGAAGATGAAGAAGAAGAAGAAACAGAAGCAAAAGAAACAGAAGAAGGAGAAGAGCAGATGCAGATGCTGAAGGAGAAGCAGAAGCAGAAGGAGAAGCAGAAAGAGAAGCAGGAGAAGCAGAAGAAGCAGGATAAGCAGAAGCAGAAGAAACAGAAGAATCTGAAGAAGCAGAAGCAGAATTTGAAGCAGAAGGAGAAACAGAAGAAGCACAATCTGAAGCAGAATCAGAAGAATCAGAAATAGTAGAATAAGCAGAAGCAGAAGCAGCAGGTGAAGCAGAAGAAGAACACGGAGAAGGCGAGAGAGAAGGATTAGGAGTAGGAGAAGCAAAAGCAGAAAGAGACGCAGAAGGAGAAGCAGCACGAGAAGTAGGAGAAGCAGGAGAAGCAGAAGCAGGAGAAGCAGAAGAAACAGAAGACGCAGAAGCAGAATGAGAAGCAGAAGGAGAAATTGAAGCAGAAGCCGAAGGAGAAGAAGAAGGAGAAGCAGAAGAAGGAGAAATAGAAGCAGAAAGAGAAGCAGAACGAGAAGCAGGAGAAGCAGAAGCAGGAGAAGCAGAAGCAGAAGAAACAGAAGAAGGAGAAGAAGCAGAAGCAGAAGGAGAAGCAGAAACAGAAGGAGAAGCAGAAAGAGAAGGAGGGGAAGCAGAAGAAGTAGAAGCAGGAGAGGCAGAAGCATAAGAATCCGAAGAAGCAGAAGCAGAACCTGAAGCAGAAGGAGAAGCAGGAGAAGCAGAAGAAGCAGAATCTGGAGAAGCAGAATGAGAAGTTGAAGGAGAAACAGAAGCGGAAAGAGAATCAAAAGCAGAAGGAGAAACAGAAGAAACAGAAGCAAAAGAAACAGAAGAAGGAGAAGAGCAGAAGCAGAAGCAGAAGGAGAAGCAGAAGCAGAAGGAGAAGCAGAAAGAGAAGCAGGAGAAGCAGAAGAAGCAGGAGAAGCAAAAGCAGAAGAAACAGGAGAAGCCGAAGAAGCAGAAGCAGAATCCGAAGCAGAAGGAGAAACAGAAGAAGCACAATCTGAAGCAGAAGCAGAAGAAACAGAAATAGTAGAATAAGCAGAAGCAGAAGCACCAGGAGAAGCAGAAGAAGAAGAAGGAGAAGGCGAAAGAGAAGGATTAGGAGTAGGAGAAGCAATAGGATAAGCAGAAGCAGAAACAGACGCAGAAGGAGAAGCAGCACGAGAAGTAGGAGAAGCTGGAGAACCAGAAGCAGGAGAAGCAGAAGAAACAGACGACGCAGAAGCAGAATGAGAAGTAGAAGGAGAAATTGAAGCAGAATCAAAAGGAGAAGCAGAAGCAAAAGGAGATGCAGAAGAATGAGATAGGAGAAGCAGATAAGAGTAGCAGAAAAGAGAAGCAGATCGAGAATGCAGGAGAAGCAGAAGCAGAAGATACAGATGAAGGAGAAGCAGATGCAGAAGGAGAAGCAGAAACAGAAGTAAAAGCAGAAAGAGAAGCAGGAGAAGCAGAAGAAGCAGCAGCAGGAGAAGCAGAAGCAGAAGAAGCCGAAGAAGCAGAAGCAGAACCTATAGCAGAAGGAGAAGCAGGAGAAGCAGAATAAGCAGAACTTGGAGAAGAAGAAGGAGAAGCAGAAGCAGAAAGAGAAGCAAAAGCAGAAGGAGAAGCAGAAGAAACAGAAGAAGCAGAGGCAGTAGCAGAAGAAGCAGAAGATGCAGAAGCAGAAGGAGAAGCAGAAGAAAAAGCAGAAGAACGAGAAGGAGAAGGACCAGAAGAAACAGAAGGAGAAGCAGAAAGAGAAGCAGAAGAAGGAGCAGGAGAAGGAAAAGCAGCAGGAGAAGCAGAAAGAGCAGCAGAAGAAGAAGCAGGAGATGCAGAAACAGGAGAAGCAGAAGCAGAAGAAACAGGAGAAGGACAAGAAGCAGATGTAGAAGCAGAACCTGAAGCAGAAGGAGAAGCAGGAGAAGCAGAAGAAGCAGTATCTGGAGAAGCAGAATGAGAAGCAGAAGCGGAAAGAGGATCAAAAGCAGAAGGAGAAGTAGAAGAAACAGAAGAACAGAAGCAGTAGCAGTTGCAGCAGTAAGAGAAGCAGAAGGAAAAGCAGAAGAACGAGAAGGAGAAGGAGAAACAGAAGGAGAAGCAGAAAGAGAATCAGAAGGAGAAGCAGAAGAAGCAGAAGGAGAAGGAGAAGCAGAAGAAGAAGCATAAGGACAAGCACAAGCAGAAGGAGATGCGGAAGGAGAAGCAGGAGAAGCAGAAGAAGCAGAAGAAGAAGTAGAGGCAGGAGAAGGAGAAAGAAGAGTAGCAGAAGCAATAGGAGAAGCAGTAGGAGAAGCAGAATCAGAATGAGAAGCAGAAAGAGAAGCAGTAGAAGCAGAAGAAGCAGGAAAAGCAGAAGCAGAAGAAAGAGAAGAAGAAGAAGAAGAAGAAGAAGAAGAAGAAGAAGAAGAAGAAGAAGAAGAAGAAGAAGAAGAAGAAGAAGAAGAAGAAGGAGAAGAAGAAGCAGGAAAAGCAGAAGCAGAAGAAAGAGAAGAAGAAAAAGAAGAAGAAGAAGAAGAAGAAGAAGAAGAAGAAGAAGAAGAAGAAGAAGAAGAAGAAGAAGAAGAAGAATCATAAGGAGAAGCATAAGGAGAAGCATAAGGAGATGCATAAGGAGAAGCAGAGAAGCAGAAGAAGCAGAAGCAGGAGAAGCAGAAGCAGAAGAAAAGGAATAAGCATAAGAAGCAGAATCAGAGGAAGAAGAAGTAGGAGCAGCAGAAGGAGAAGCAATAGGAGAAGCAGAAGGAGAATCAGAAGGAGAAGCAGAAGAAGGAGAAGCAGAAGCAGAAGAAGTAGCAGAAGGAGAAGCAGAAGAAGATGCAGAAAGAGAAGCAGGAGAAGCAGAAGAAGCAGAAGCAGAAGGAGAAGCAGAAGTAGGAGAAGAAGAAGGAGAAGGAAGGGCAGCAGAAGCAATAGGAGAAGCAGATGGAGAAGCAGAAGCAGAATGAGAAGCAGAAAGAGAAGCATTAGAAGCAGAAGAAGCAGGAAAAGCAGAAGCAGAAGAATGAGAAGAAGAAGAAGAAGAAGAAGAAGAAGAAGAAGAAGAAGAAGAAGAAGAAGAAGAAGAAGAAGAAGAAGAAGAAGAAGAAGAAGAAGACAAAGAAGAAGAAGAAGAAGAAGAAGAAGAAGAAGAAGAAGAAGCATGAGGAGAAGCATTAGAAGCAGAAGAAGCATAAGCAGGAGAAGCAGAAGCAGAAGAAAAAGAATAAGCAAAAGAAGCAGAAGCAGAAGCAGTGGGAGAAGCAGAAGAAGGAGAAGGAGTAGCAGAAGGAGAAGTTGAAGCAGAAAAGAAGCAGAAACAGAAGGAGAAGAAGAACGAGAAACAGGAGAATCAGTAGAAGTAGAAGTAGAAGCAGAAAAAGGAGAAGAAGGAGAAGCAGAAATAGAATCAGAAGAAACAGAAGAAGAAGTAGCAAAAGAAATAGAAGAAGGAGAAGAGCAGAAGAAGAAGCAGAAGGAGAAGCAGAAGGAGAAGGAGAAGCAGAAAGTGAAGCAGGAGAAGCAGAAGAAGCAGGAGAAGCAGAAGCAGAAGAAACCGGAGAAGCCGAAGAAGCAGAAGCAGAATCTGAAGCAGGAGAAACAGAAGAAGCATAATCTGAAGCCGAAGCAGAAGAAACAGAAATAGTAGAATAAGCAGAAGCAGAAGCAGCAGGAGAAGCAGCAGAAGAAGACGGAGAAGGCGAGAGAGAAGGATTAGGAGTAGGAGAAGCAAAAGGATAAGCAGAAGCAGAAAGAGACGCAGAAGGAGAAGCAGGACTAGAAGTAGGAGAAGCAGAAGCAGGAGAAGCAGAAGAAACAGAAGACGCAGAAGCAGAAGGAGAAATTGAAGCAGAAGCAGAAGCAGAAGGAGAAGCAGAAGCAGAAGGAGAGGCAGAAGAAGGAGAAGGAGAAGCAGGAAGGGAAGCAGAACGAGAAGCAGAAGCAGGAGAAGCAGAAGCAGAAGAAACAGAAGAAGGAGAAGAAGCAGAAGGAGAAGCAGAAACAGAAGGAGA
>NW_012297481.1:0-4308 GCF_000151885.1 Dipodomys ordii | reverse complement strand
ATGCGCTGTGTTCATGACTGTGGTTAGCTTGTCCCCCCCTGTTGCGCTGTGTGTATGATGGTGTTTACCCGTGTCCATCGACGCTTGGTCACTGTGTATGACGCTGTTTACTCTGTCCGTTCCCCGATGTGCCCCACTGACTATGCCTCTTAGCGTGTCCATGCGTCCATGTGCGTCGGGAAGTACACTGCAATCTGCCCCCCTGAGCCTGCCTGAGTCCTGACTTTTGCCCCTGGCCTGCTCGCCCCCTTACATCTGCGCCATCATCTGTTTCCTCCCACAGTCTCCCTCTGATTCTGAATGCGTGCATCTTCGTCCCCTCGCTGTGTCTGGAAGAATATCTCGCTGGGTCAAAATGCATTGACCTGCTTTGTCCTCTGCCTGTTACCGGCTTCGTCCCCCTGTCCGGGGCTGTTTCTGCGCTGTGTGGCCGCTGTGTCGCTCCCGTGTACCACCCTGTGTTGTCCTTTGTGGCCATTGTGTCTTGCTGTGTTACGCTCTCTGTCCCCACCTGTGTCCCAATGTGACCTCGCTGTGTCCCCCTCTGTGTCCCGCTGTGTCCCCCAGTGTCCCCCACTGTGGCCCGCTGTGTCCCTCTGTGTCCCTCGCTGCGTTCCTGGCTGTGTCCCGTTGTGTCCCCCACTGTGTCCCCCACTGTGTCCTCGCTGTGTCCCCCGCTGTGTCCCGCTGTGTCCTGCTGTGTCCCCCGCTGTGTCCCGCTGTGTCCCTGCTGTGACCCGCTCTGTCCCCGCTGTATTGACGCTGTGTCCCGGTGTGTCCTGCTGTGTCCGCGCTGTGTTCCCGGCTGTGTCCCGTTGTGTACCCCTCTGTGTACCCCGCTTTGTCCCGCAGTATCCCCGGCTGTGACCCGCTGTGTAAAGCTGTGTCCCCCGCTGTGTCCCCACTGTGTCCCCCGCTGTGTCCCGCTGTGTCCCGCTATGTCGCCCGCTTTCTCCCGCTGTGCCCCTGCAGTGTCTCCGCTGTGTCCCACTGTGTCCCACTGTGTCCCGTGTTGTCCTGCTTTGGCCCCCGCTGTGACCTCGCTGTGTTTCTCCCTGTGTCCCGCTGTGGACCCTTCTGTGTCCCCCGCTGTGTCCCGCTGTGTACCCCGCTGTGTCCAGCTGTGTCCTCGCTGTGTCCCCCGCTGTCTCCTGCTTTGTCCCACGCTGTGTCCCGCTGTGACCCACTGTGTCCTCGCTGTGTCCCCCGCTGTGTCCCGTTGTGTCCCCGCTGTGTCCACTGCTGTGTCACGCTGTGTACCCCGCTGTGTCCCGCTATGTTCCCGCAGTGTCCCCGCTGTGTCCCGCTGTGTCCCACTGTGTCCCGTGGTGTCCCAGTTTGTCCCCCGCTGTGTCCCCCGGTGAGTCCCCGCTGTGTCCCGCTGTGTCCCCCACGGTTCAGGCTGTGTCTTCTGCTGTGTCCCCGCTGTGTCCTCGCTGTGTCCCACGCTGTGTTCCGCTGGGTCCTCGCTGTGTCCCGCGATATGTCCCGTTGTGTCCCCAGCTTTGTCCCCGCTCTGTCCTGCTGTGTTCCCGCTGTATCGACGCTGTGTCCCACTTTGTCCCGCTGTGTCCTCGCTGTGTTCCCAGCTGTGTTCCGCTGTGTACCCCTCTGTGTCCCCCTCTGTGTCCCGTTGTGTTCCCCGTTGTGTCCCGCTGTGTCCCACTGTGTCCCCCGCTGTGTCCCTGCTGTGTCCCCGCTGTGTCCTGCTGTATACTGCTGTGTGCCCCGCTGAGTTCCGTTGTGTCCCCGCTGTGTCCCGCTGTGTCCCCCATGTGTCCCCCGCTGTGTCCCATTGTGTCTCGCTGTGTCCCCCACTGTTTCCCCCGCTGTGTACGGCTGTGTCCCCCGCTGTGTCCCCCTTTGTCCACTGCTGTGTCCCCGCTATGTCCCGCTTTTTCCCCGGCTGTGTCCCGCTGTGTCCTCACTGTGTCCCCCGCTGTGTCCCACTGTGTCCTTGCTGTGTCCCCTGCTGTGTCCCGCTGTGTCCCCCGCTTTGTCCTGCTGTGTCCCACTGTGTCTCCTCTGTGTCCCGCTGTGTCCCGCTGTGTCCCCGGTGTGCCCGCTGTGTCCCGCTGTGTAACCCGCTGTGTCCAGCTGTGTCACTGCTGTGTCTCGCTGTGGCCCATCTCTGTTTCCGTTGTCCCCCGCTGTGTCCCCCGCTGTGTCCCACTGTGTCCCGCCGTGTCCCCCGCTTTTTCCTGCAGTGTCCCCTCAATGTCCCCGCTGTGTCCCGCTGTGTCACACTGTGTCCCGTGGTATCCCACTTTGTCCCCCGCTGTTTCTCCGCTGTGTCCCGGGCTGAGTCCCCTCTGTATCGACGCTGTGTCCCGCTGTGTCCCGCTGTGTTCCCCGCTGTGTCCAGCTGTGTCCCGCTGTGTCCCCTGCTGTGTCTCCCGCGGTGTCCTCTCTGTGTACCCCGCTGTGTCCCGCTGTGTCCTCGCTGTTCCCCCACTGTGTCTCGCTTTGTCCCCTGCTGTGTCCCCCTGAGTCCCGCTGTGTCCCCACTGTGTCCCGCTGTGTCCCCGCTGTGTGCCCGCTGTGTCCCGCTGTGTACCCCGCTGGGTCCAGCTGTGTCACCGCGGTGTCCCGCTGTGGCACTTCTCTGTCTGTGCTGTGTCCCGCTTTGTCCCCCGCTTTGTTCCGCTGTGTTTCGCTGTATCCCACACTCTGTCCCTCACTGTGTCCCGCAGTATCCCCCGCTGTGTCCCGTTGTGTCCCCCGCCTTGTCCCCGCTGTGTCACCGCTGTGTCCCACTGTTTCCTCGCTGTGTCCCCTGCTGTCTCCCTCTCTGTCCCCCGTTGTGTCCCACTGTGTCCCGCTGTGTCCGGTTGTGCCCCCACTGTGTCCCGTTGTGTCCACAGCTGTGTACCACGCTATGTAACGCTGTGCCCCCGCTTTATCGACGCTGTGTCCCGCTGTGTCCTGCTGTGTCCTCGCTGTGTTCCACGCTGTGTCCCGCTGTGTCCCCCGCTGTGACCCCGCTGTGTCCTCGCTGTGTCCCCTGCTGTGTCCCGCTGTGTCCTCACTGGGTCCCCCACTGTGTCCCGCTGTGTCCCGCTGTGTCCCCCGCTTTGTCCCGCTGAGTCCCATCCGTGTCGCCGCTGTGTCCCGCTGTGTCCTCGCTGTGTCCCCGGCTGTCTGCCACTTTATCCCCGCTGTGTCCCTAGCTGTGTCCCGCTGTGTCCCGCTGTGTCCCCCGCTTTGTCCAGCTGAGTCCCATCTGTGTTGCCGCTGTGTCCCACTATGTTCCCGCAGTGTCCCCGCTGTGTCCCGCTGTGTCCCGCTGTGTCCTCGCTTTGTCCCCCCAGTGTCCCGTTGTGTCCCCAGCTGTGCACCCCGCTATGTGCCGCTGTGTCCCCGCTGTAACGGCGCTGGGTTCCGCTGGGTCCCGCTATGTCCTCCCTGTGTTCCCCGCTGTGTCCCGCTGTGTCCCCCGCTGTGTCTCACTGTGTCCCGCTGTGTCCTCGCTGTGTTCTCCGCTGTATCCCGATGTGTCCCCCGCTGAGTCCCCGCTGTGTCCCTGCTGTGTCCCAATGTGTCCTCGCTGTGTCCCCGCTGTGTCCCGCTGTGTCCTCCCTGTGTCCCCCGCTGTGTCCCGCTGTGTCCCCCGCTGTGTTCCCCGCTGTGTACCGCTGTGTCCCCCACAGTGTCAGCGCTGTGTCCCGCTGTGTCCTCGCTGTGTCCCACGTTGTCTCCCGCTCTGTACCCCGCTGTGTCTCAAGCTTTGTGCCTGCTGTGTCCCACTGTGTCGCGCTGTGTCCCGCTGTGTCCCACTGTGTCGCGCTGTGTCCCGCTGTGTTCACAGCTGTGTACCTCGCTGTGTAACGCTCTGTTCCCGCTGTATCGACGCTGTGTCGCGCAGGGTCCCACTGTGTCCTCGCTGTGTTCCCCGCTGTGTCCCCCTGTGTCCGCCACTGTGTCCCGCTGTGTCTACGGCTGTGTCCCCGCTGTGTTCCGCTGTGTCCTCGCTTTTTTACCCTCTGTGTCCCGCTGTGTCCCTGCTGTATCGACGCTGGGTCCCGCTGGGTCCCGCTGTGTCATCCCTGTGTCCCCCGCTGTGTCCCTGCTGTGTCCCCGCTGTGTCCCGCTGTGTACTTCTGTGTCCCCCGCTGAGTCCCGTTGTGTCCCTCTGTGTCCCCCGCTGTGTCCAGCTTTGTCCCCGCTGTGTTTCGCTGTGTACCACTCTCTGTCCCCCACTGTGTCCCGCTGTGTCCCCCGCTGTTTCCCACTGTGTCCCCCACTGTGTACCACTGTGTAACCCGCAGGTTCCTCTCCGTTTCCTGCTGTGTCCCGCTGTGTTCCGTG
>NW_012297480.1:0-4308 GCF_000151885.1 Dipodomys ordii | reverse complement strand
AGGGGCACAGCGGTGACTCATCGGGGTACACAGCGGGGGACAAAGCGGGACACCACGGGACCCAGCGGGACACAGCGGGGACACAGCGGGGGACAGCGGGGGACACAGCGGGACAAAGCAGGGTACACAGCAGGGGACACAACGGGACACATTGGGGGACCCAGCAGGACACAGCGGGGGACCCAGCGAGGACACAGCGGGGGACACAGCGAGGACACATAGGGGGACACACCGGGCGACACACCGGGACACAGCAGGGAACACAGCAAGGACACAGCGGGACCCACTGGGACACAGTGTCGATACAGCGGGTATACAGCTTTACACAATGTGGTACATATCTGTGGACACAAGGGGACTCAGTGGGGGCACAGCGGGACACAGCGGGACAGAGTGGGACAAAGTGAGGACAAATTGTGAGCCACAGCGGGGGACAGAGCGGGAGACAGCAGGGGACACAGCGAGGACACAGCAGGGCACAGCGGGACACAGCAGGGACAGGGCGGGACACAGCGATACACAGCGGGGAACACAGCGAGGACACAGCAGGACCCAGCGGGACACAGCGTGATACAGCGGGGATACAGTGGGGATACAGCGTTACACAGCGTGGTACACATCTGGGACACAGTGGGGGCACAGCGGGACAGAGCGGGACACAGTGGGACACAGCGAGGACAAATCGTGAAACACAGTGGGGGACAGAGCGGGAGACAGCGGGGGACATAGCGAGGACACAGCAGTACACAGCGGGACACAGCAGGGACAGAGCGGGCCAGAGCGGGACACAGCGGGACACAGCGGGGGACACAGCGGGACACAGCGGAGGACCCAGCGAGGACACAGTGGGACACAGTGGGGGACACAGCGAGGACACAGCGGGGGACACAGCGGGGGCCACTGCGGGACACAGCGGGGAACACAGCGAGGACGCAGCGGGACCCAGCGGGACACAGCGTCGATACAGCTGGGATACAGCGTTACACAGCGTGGTTCACATCTGTGGACACAGCGGGACACAGTGGGGGCAGAGCGGGACACAGTTGGACACAGCGAGGACAAATCGTGATACATAGCGGGGGACAGAGCGGGAGACAGCGGAGGACACAGCGAGGACACAGCAGGACACAGCGGGACACAGCAGGGACAGAGCGGGACACAGCGGGACACAGCGGGGGACACAGCGGGACACATCGGGGGACCCAGCGAGGACACAGCGGGACACAGCGGGGAACACAGCGAGGACACATTGGGGGACACAGCGGGGGACACTGAGGGACACAGCGGGACACAGCGTCGAAACAGCGGGAATACAGTGTTACACAGCGTGGTACACAGCTGTGGACACAACGGGACACAGTGGGACACAGCGGGACACAGCGGAACACAGTGGGACACAGCGGGGACAAAGCATGAGACACAGCGGGGGAAAGAGCGGGAGACAACGGGGGACACAGCGAGGACACAGCGGGACACAGCGTGGGAAACAGCGGGACACAGCGGTGGACACAGGGGGAGAGAGCGGGGGACACAGCGGGACACAGCGGTGGAAACAGTGGGACACAGCGGTGGACCCAGCGAGGACCCAGCGGGACCCAGCAGGACACAGCGTTGATACAGCTGGTATACAGCCTTACACAGCGTGGTATACATCTGTGGACACAACGGGACGCAGTGGGGGCACAGCGGGACAGAGTGGGACACAGTGGGACACAGCGAGGACAAATCGTGAGACACAGTGGGGCACAGAGCGGGAGACAGCGGGGGACACAGTGAGGACACAGCAGTACACAGCGAGACACAGCAGGGACAGAGCGGGACAGAGCAGGACACAGCGGGACACAGCGGGGGACACAGCGGGACACAGCGGAGGACCCAGCGAGGACACTGCGGGACACAGCGGGACACAGCGTCGATACAGTGGGGACACAGCGTTACACAGCGTGGTACACAGCTGTGGACACAACGGGACACAGTGGGGGCACAGCGGGACACAGCGGAACACAGTGGGACACATCGGGGACAAAGCGTGAGACACAGCGTGGGACAGAGCGGGAGACAGAGGGGGACACAGCGAGGACACAGCGGGACACAGCGGGGGAAACAGCGGGACACAGCAGTTTACACAGCGGGACAGAGCGGGGGACACAGCGGGACACAGCGGTGGATACAGCGGGACACAGCGGTGGACACAGCGAGGACACAGCCGAACCCAGCGGGCCACAGGGTCGATACAGCGGGGACAGAGTGGGCCACAGCGGGGTACACAGTTGGGGACACAACGGGGCACATCGGAGGACACAGCAAGGACTCAGCGGAACACAGCGTGGGACACAGTGAGGACACAGGGGGACACAGCGGGACACAGCGGGACAGAGCAGGAACACAGCAGTAGACACAGCGGGACACAGCCGGGGACACATTAGGACACAGCGGGGACACAGCGGGGACACAGCGGTACTTAGCGGGGGACACAACAGTACACAGCGGGACACAGCGGGGACACAGCGGGGACTCAGCGGGGGACACAGCGGGGGACAAAGCGGGACACCACGGGACAGAGCGGGACACAGCGGGGACAAGGGAGAGACAGAGCGGGACACAGCGAAGACACAGCGGGACACAGCGGGGGACACAGCGGGACACAGCGGCGGACACAGCGGGACAAATCAGGGTACAGAGCAGGGGACACATCGGGATACAGAGGGACAGAGCGGGGGACCCAGCGGGAAACAGCGGGGGGCCCAGAGAGGACACAGCGGGACACAGCGGGGGACATAGGCAGGAAAACAGCGGGGGACACACTGGGGGATACAGCGGGACACAGCAGGGAACACAGTGAGGACACAGCGGGACCCAGCGGGACCCAGCGTCGATACAGCGGGGATACAGCGTTACACAGTGTGGTACAAATCTGTGGACACAAGGGGACACAGTGGGGGCACAGCGGGACAGAGCGGGACACAGTGGGACACAGCGAGGACAAATCGTGAGACACAGCGGGGGACAGAGCGGGAGACAGCGGGGGACACAGCGAGGACACAGTAGGACACAGCGGGACACAGCAGGGACAGAGCGGCGGACACAGAGGGGTACACAGCGGGACACAGCGAGGACACAGCGGGACCCAGCGGGACACAGCGTCATTACAACGGGAACACAGCGGGACAGAGCGGGGTACACAGCTGGGGACACAACGGGGCACAGCGGGGGACACAGCGAGGACACAGTGGGACACAGCAGGACACAGCGGGGACACTGCGGGAACATAGCGGGACACAGCGGGGTACACAGCGGGACACAGCGGGACACAGCTTGGGACACAGCGGGGATACAGCGGGACACAGCGGGGGACACAGCTAGGACACAGCGGGACACAGCGGGACACAATGGGGGCACAAAGGGGACTCAGCGGGGGAAACAGCAGGGGAAAAATCGGGACACCATGGGACACAGTGTGACACAGCAGGACACAGAGGGAACACTGCGTCGACACAGCGGGACAAAGCGGGGGACACAGCGGGACACAGCGGGAGACACAGCAGGACAAAACGGAACACAGCGGGGGACACAGTAGGACAGAGCAGCGGACACAGTGGGGGACAGAGGGGGACTCCACGAATAACAGAGCAAGGACACAGCGGGACCCAGCGGGACACAGCCTTGATACAGCGGGATTCACAGCGTTACACAGCGGGTTACACAGCTGGGGACACAAAGGGACACAGTGGTGGACACAGCAGGACACAGCAGGACAGAGTGGGACACAGACGGGATAAAGCGTGAGACACAGCGGGGGACAGAGCGGGAGACAGCGGGGGACACAGCGAGGACACAGAGGGACACAGCGGGGACACAGCGGGGACTCAGCTGGGGACAGAGCGGGGGACAAAGCGGGACACCACTGACACAGCGGGACACAGCGCGAAACAGCGGTGACCCTGTGGGGACACAGCGGGACAGAGTGGGGGACACAGCGGGACACAGCCCGGGACAGAGCGTGAGACACAGCGAGACACATCAGAGACAAAGCTATACACAGCGGGGTACATAGAGGGACACAGCGGGGAAACAGCGGGTACACAGCTGGGGACACAACAGGACACAGCGGGGGACACAGCGGTACACAGCGGGACATAGCGGGCGACACAGCGGGACCCAACGGGAGACCCAGCGAAGACACAGCGGGACACAGCGGGGGACACATGGGGACACAGCGGGGGACACAGCGGGACCCAGCGGGGAACACAGCGAGGACACAGCAGGCGACACAGCAGTATACAGCGTCGATACAGTGGGCACACATGA
>NW_012297479.1:0-4308 GCF_000151885.1 Dipodomys ordii | reverse complement strand
CAGCGGGATACAGCAGAGGACACAGCGTGACAAAGCGGAGGACAGAGCGACGACACAACAGGACGCAGCGGGGACAGAGGGGGACTCAGCAGGGTTACAGCGGGACACAACGGGACACAGCAGGACACAGCGTGACACAGCTGGGACACAGCAGGGACACAGCAGGGACACAGTGGGGGACACAGCGGGACAAAACGGGACACAGCGGGGGACACAGTAGGACAGAGCAGGGGACACAGTGGGGGACAGAGGGGGACACCACGAATAACAGAGCAAGGACACAGCGGGACCCAGCGGGACACAGCCTTGATACAGTGGGATTCACAGCGTTACACAGCGGGTTACACAGCTGGGGACACAAACGGACACAGTGGTGGACACAGCGGGACACAGCAGGACAGAGTGGGACACAGACGGGATAAAGCGTGAGACACAGCGGGGGACAGAGCGGGAGACAGCGGGGGACACAGCGAGGACACAGAGGGACACAGCGGGGACACAGCGGGGACTCAGCTGGGGACACAGCGGGGGACAAAGCGGGACACCACTGACACAGCGGGACACAGCGCAAAACAGCGGTGACCCTGCGGGGACACAGCGGGACACAGCGGGACAGAGTGGGGGACACAGCGGGACACAGCGGGGTACAGAGCGTGAGACACAGCGAGACACATCAGAGACAAAGCTATACACAGTGGGGTACATAGAGGGACACAGAGGGGAAACAGCGGGGGACACAGCGGGACACAGCGGGGAACACAGTGAGGACACAGAGGGACACAGCGGGGGACACATTGAGGACACAGCAGGACACAGCGGGGGACACAGTGAGTACACATTTGGACACAGCGGGGACAGAGCGGGACTCAGCGGGGGACACAGCTGTACACATCGGGACACAGCGGGACACAGCGGGGGACACAGAGGGGTACACAGCGGGACACAGCGAGGACACAGCGGGACGCAGCGGGACACAGCGTCATTACAACGGGGACACAGCGGGACAGAGCAGGGTACACAGCTGGGGACACAACGGGGCACAGCGGGGGACACAGCGAGGACACAGTGGGACACAGCGGGACACAGCGGGGACATTGCGGGAACATAGCGGGACACAGCGGGACACAGTAGGACACAGCTTGTGACCCAGCGGAGACACAGCGGGACACAGCGGGGGACACAGCTAGGACACAGCGGGACACAGCGGGACACAGTGGGGACACAAAGGGGACTCAGAGGGGGAAACAGCGGGGAAAAAAGCGGGACACCATGGGACACAGTGTGACACAGCAGGACACAGAGGGAACACTGCGTTGACACAGCAGGACAAAGCGGGGGACACAGCGGGACACAGCGGGACACAGCGGGGGACACAGCGGGGGACAGTGGAGAAAAAGAGAGGACACAGCGGGACACAGCGGTGACACAGCTGGACACAACGGAGTACACAGCGGGACACAGCGGGCACAAAGTGGGGACAGAGCGGGACACAGCTGGACACAGCGGGACATAGCGGGGGACACAGCGGGACACAGAGGGGGACACAGTGAGGATACAGTGGGACACAGCGGGGGACCCAGCGAGGACACAGCGGTGACACAGCTGGACACAACGAAGTACACAGCGGGACACAGCGGGCACACAGCGGGGACACAGAGGGACACAGCGGGGAACACAGGGAGGACACAGCATGACCCAGTGGGACACAGCGTCGATACAGCGGGGACACAGCGGGACACAGCGGGGTACACAGCTGTGGACACAACGGGACACAGTGTGGGCACAGCGGGACACAGCAGGACAGAGTGGGACACAGACTGGATAAAGCGTGAGACACAGCGGGGGACACAGGGGGGACACAGTGGGACACAGGGGGGGACACAGCGAGGACACATTGGGACACAGAGGGACTCAGCGGGGGACACAGCAGTACACAGCGGGACACAGCGGGACACAGCGGGTCACAGCAGGGACAGAGCGGGTGACACAGAGGGGTACACAGCGAGACACAGCAGTGGACAAAGCAGGACACAGCGGGGGACACAGCGAGGACACTGCGGGACACTGCGGGAGACACAGCAAGGACACAGCGGGACACAGTGGAACACAGCGGGACACAGCAGTGACACAGCAGGGGACCCAGCGGGACACAACCGGGGACACAGCGGGACACAGCGGGGCCACAGGGAGGACACAGCAGGACACAGCGGGGGACACAGCGGGAAACAGCGAGGGACACAGCATCTATAGAGTGGGGACACAGCGGGACACAGAGGGGTACACAGCTGGGGACACAACGGGACACAGTGTGGGACATAGCGGGACACAACAGGACACAGTGGGACACAGCGGGACACAGCGGGGGACACAGAGATGACAAAGCGGGACACAGAGGGGGACACAGTGGGACAGAGCAGGGTACACAGCAGGGGACACAGAGGGACCCAGCAGGACACAGTGGGGGACACAGGGGGGACACAGCAGGACTCAGCGGGGGACACAGCAGTACACAGCGAGACACAGCGGTACACAGCGGAGCACAGCAGGGACAAAGCGGGGGACAAAGCGGGACACAGCGGGACACAGCGGGGGACACAGCGGGGGACACAGAGGGGTACACAGCGGGACACAGCAGTGGACAAAGCAGGACACAGTGAGGGACACAGCGAGGACACTGCGGGACTCTGCGGGAGACACAGCGAGGACACAGCGTGACACAGCGGAACACAGCGGGACACAGCAGGGACACAGCAGGGGACACAGCGGGACACAGAGGGGGACACAGCGGGACACAGCGGGACACAGCGGGACACAGCGGGGGACACAGCGATGACAAAGCGGAACACAGCGGGGATATAGCGGGACTCAACACAGTCACAGCGGGACACAGCAGAACACAGCGGGACACAGCGGGGACACAGCAGGGGACAGAGCGGGACACAGCGGGGGACACAGCGGGACACAGCGGGGGACACAGGGGGGAAAAAGGGGACACAACAGGGGACACAGCGAGGACACAGCGGGACACATCTGGGACACAGCGGGAATCAGAGTGGGACACAGCGGGACACAGCGGGACACAGCAGGGACACAGCAGGGACACAGCGGGGGGACACAGTGGGACAGAGCAAAGGACACAGCAGGGGACACAGAGGGACAGAGCGGGACACAGCAGGGGACACAGGGGGGACATAGCGGGACACAGCGGGGACAAAGTGAGGTGACATTGGGAAACAGCGGGGACACAGCGGGATTCAGAGGGGGACACAGCAGTACACAGCGGGACACAGCGGGGCCACAGGGAGGACACAGCGGGACACAGCGGGACACAGCGGGACACAGCGGGTCACAGCGGGGACAAAGCGGGGACTCAGCGGGGGACACAGCGGGGGACAAACGGGACACCACGGAATACAGCGGGATACAGCGGGACACAGGGGGGACACAGCAGGACACAGCGGGACACAGAGGGTGACAAAGCGGGACACAGCGGCGACACTGCGGGGACACAGCAGGACAAAATGGGGGACACAGCGGGACACAGCGGGAGACAGCATTGGACACAGGAGGCGATAGCGGGGGACAGAGAGGGGACACAGCGGAACACAGCGGTGACACAACTGGACACAGCTGGGTACACAGCAGGACATAGAGGACACACAGCGGGGACACAGTGGGACACAGCGGGGAACTCACCGGGACACAGCGGGGGACACAACAAGGACACAGCGGAACACTGTGGGAGACACAGCCAGGACACATCCGGACCCAGTGGAACACAGTGTGACACAGCGAGGACACAGCAGGGGACACAGCGGGACACAGTGGGGGACACAGGGGGGACAAAGCGGGACACAGCGGGGGACACAGCGGGACACAGCGGGACACAGCGGGGACACAGCGGGACACAGCGGTGGACACAGAGGGACAGAGCAGCGGACACAGCAGGAGACACAAAGGGACACAGCGGGACACAGCGGGGGACACAGGGGGGACACAGCGGGACACAGGGGGGACACAGCGAAGACACATTGGGACACAACGGGGACACAGCGGGACTCAGCGGGGGACATAGCAGTACACAGCGGGACACAGCGGGACACAGCGTGTCACAGCAGGGACAGAGCGGGTGACACAGAGGGGTACACAGCGGGACACAGCAGTGGACAAAGCAGGACACAGTGGGGGACACAGCGAGGACACTGCGGGACACTGTGGGAGACACAGCAAGGACGCAGCGGGACACAGTGGAACACAGCGGGACACAGCAGTGACACAGCAGGGGACCCAGCGGGACACAACCGGGGA
>NW_012297478.1:0-2348 GCF_000151885.1 Dipodomys ordii | reverse complement strand
TCACCGTTGTGTCACCCGCTGTGTCCCCCGCTGTTTCCCGCTGTGTCCCCCGCTGTGTCCTGCTGTGTCCCCCGCTGTGTCCCGTTGTATTTGCTGCTGTGACCCCAATGTGTCCCGCTGTGTCCCCCGCTGTGTCCCGCTGTGTTCCCCGCTGTGTCCCCCTGTGTCCTCGCTGTGTCCCCCGCTGTGACCGCTGTGTCCCGCTGTGTCCCACTGTGTCCCCTGCTGTGTCCCGCTGTGTCCACTGCTGTGTCCCCGCTGTGTCTTGCTGTGTCCCGCTGTGTCCCCCGCTGTGTCCCGCTGTGTCCCGCGCTGTGTCCCGCTGTGTCCTTGCTGTGTCCCCCGCTGTGACCGCTGTGTCCCCCGCTGTGAACGCTGTGTCCCGCTGTTTCCCGCTCTGTCCCCGCTGTGTCCTGCTGTGTCCCCGCTGTGTCCCCGTGTGTCCCCCTCAATCCCCCGCTCTGTCCCCCTGTGTCCCGCTGTGTCCCGCTCTGTCCCGCTGTGTCCCCCACTGTGTCCCGTTGTGTCCCAGCTGTGTACCCCGCTGGGTCCCACTGTGTCGTCGTTGTTTCGACGCTGTGTCCCTCTCGCTCCCGTTTGTCCTTGCTGTGTTCCCAGCTGTGTCCCGCTGTGTCTCCCGCTCTGTCCTCCTCTGTGTCACCCGCTGAGTCCCCAATGTGTCCCCGCTCTATCCCGCTGTGTCCTCGCTGTGTCCCCCGCTGTCTCCCGCTCTGACACCTCTGTGTCTCACGCTTTGTCCCTGCTGTGTCCTGCTGTGTCCCGCGGTGTCCCCCCGTGTCCCGTGTGTCCCCAGCTGTGTACCTCTCTGTGTCCCGCTGTGTCCCCGCTGTACCGACGCTGTGTCCCGCTGTGTCCTCGCTGTGTTCCCTGCTGTGTCCCGCTGTGTCCCCGTGTGTCCCCCTCTATCCCCCGCTCTGTCCCCCTGTGTCACGCTGTGTCCCGCTGTGTCCCCCACTGTGTCCCGTTGTGTCCCAGCTGTGTACCCCGCTGTGTCCCCCTGTGTCGTCACTGTTTCGACGCTGTGTCCCTCTGGGTCCCGTTTGTCTTGCAGTGCTCCCCGCTGTTTCCCGCTGTGTCTCCTGCTCTGTCCTCCGCGGTGTCCCCCGCTGAGTCACCACTGTGTCCCCGCTCTATCCCGCTGTGTCCTTGCTCTGTCCCCCGCTGTCTCCCGCTCTGACCCCGCTGTGTCTCACGCTTTGTCCCCGCTGTGTCCTGCTGTGTCCCGCGGTGTCCCCCCGTGTCCCGTGGTGTCCACAGCTTTGTCCCCCGCTGTGTAACGCTGTGTCCCTGCTGTGTCCAGCTGTGTGCCGCTGTGTCCCGCTGTGTCCCGCTGTGTCCCCTACTGTGTCAGACTGTGTCACGCTGTGTCCAGCTCTGTCCCCGATGTATCCCGCTGTGTCCCGCTGTGTCCCCGCTGAGTCCTGCAGTGTCCCCACTCTGTCCCATGCTTTGTCCGGCTGTATCCCCCACTGTGTCCCGTTGTGTCTCGCTGTGTCCCCCGCTTTGTCCCGCTGTATGCCCGCAGTGTCCCCGCTTTGTCGCACTGTGTCCCACTGTGTCCCGTGGTGTCCCGCTTTGTCCCACGCTGTGTCCCCCGCTGAGTGCCATCTGTGTCCCTGCTGTGTCCCGCTGTGTCCCCGATGTGTCCCGCTGTGTCCCGCTGTGTCCCCGCTGAGTCCTGCAGTGTCCCCCTCTCTGTCCCCCGCTTTGTCCGGCTGTATTCCCCACTGTGTCCCGCTGTGTCCCGCTGTGTCACCCGCTTTGTCCCGCTCTGTGCTTCCGCAGTGTCCCCGCTTTGTCCCGCTGTGTCCCACTGTGTCCCGTGGTGTCCCGCTTTGTCCCCCGCTGTGTCCCCTGCTGAGTCCTATCTGTGTCCCTGCTGTGTCCCGCTGTGTCCCCGCTGTGTCTCCCTCTGTGTCCCTGCTATGTTCCGCTGTGTCCTCGCTGTGTCACCCGCTGTCTACCGCTTTGTCCCTCGCTGTGTCGCGCTGTGTCCCGCTGTGTCCTCGCTGTGTTCCCCGCTGTGTCCCGCTATGTCCCCCGCTGTGACCCGCTGTATCCCCGCTGTGTCCCGCTGTGTCCTTGCTGTGTCCCCCACTGTGTCCCGCTTTGTCCCTCCTGGGTCCGCCGCTGTGTCCCGCTGTATCCCCCGCTGTGTCCCGCTTTGTCCCCGCTGTGTCCCGCTGTGTCCCCGCTGTGTCCCGCTGTGTCCCCGCTGTGTCCCGCTGTGTACCCCGCTGTGTCCAGCTGTGTCCACGCTGTGTCCCCCTGTGTCCCCCACTGTGTCCCGATGTGTCCCTTGCTCTGTCCACCGCTGTGTCCCGCTG
>NW_012297477.1:0-1960 GCF_000151885.1 Dipodomys ordii | reverse complement strand
GAAGTCCCCGTTGTTTCCCCGCTGAGTCCCGCTGGGTTCCCCGCTGTATCTGCTCTGTTACCCCGCTATGTCTCCCGCTTTGACCCCGCTGTGTCCTGCTGTGTCCCGCTGTGTCCCGCTGTGCCCCCCGCTGTTTCCCTTTGTGTCCCCAGCTGTGTACCCCGCTGTGTACCTCTGTGTCACACTGTGTCTCTTGGTGTCCCGCTTTGACCCCCGCTGTGACCCCCGCTGTGTCCCGCTGTGTCCCGCTGTGTCCTGCTGCGTACTGCTGTGTCCCCTGCTGAGTCCCGCTGTGTCCCCGCTATGTCCCGCTGTGTCCCACTGTGTCGCCCACTTGTCCCGCTGTGTCTACTGCTGTGTCCCTGCTGTGTCCCGCTGTGTTCCGCTGTGTCCACCTGTGTCCCGCTCTGTCCCACGCTCTGTTCCGCTGTGTCCTCGCTGTGTGCCCCGATGTGTCCCTTTGTGTCCCCAGCTGTGGAACCCACTGTGTCCCGCTGTGTACCCCTCTGTGTCCCCCTCTGTGTCCGCTGTGTCTCCCACTGTGTCCCACTGTATCCCACTGTGTCCTGCTCTGTACTGCTGTGTCCTCCGCTGTGTCCCGCAGTTCCCCGCTGTGTCTGGCTGTGTCTCACCTGTATCCCCCGCTGTGTTCCTGCCTGGACCCGCTGTGTCCCGCTGTGTCCCCGCTGTGTCCCCGCTGTGTCCCGCTGTGTCCCCCGCTGTGTCCCGCTGTATCCCCAGCTGTGTCCCGCTGTGTCCCCCTCTGTGTCCCGCTGTGTCCTTGCTGTGTCCCCTGCTGAGTCCCGCTGTGTCCCCCCTGTGTCCCAAAGTTTCCTCGCTGTGTCCCCCGCTGTGTCCCGCCGTGTCCCCCGCTGTGTCTACTGCTGTGTCCCTGCTGTTTCCCGCTGTGTCCCGCTGTGTCCTCACTGTGTCCCACGCTGTGTTCCGCACTGTCCTCGCTGTGTCCCCCAATGTGTCCCTTTGTGTCCCCAGCTGTGTACCCCACTGTGTCCCGCTGTATCGACGCTGTGTCTCGCTGGGTCCCGCTGTGTCCTTGCTGTGTTCCCAGCTGTGTCCGACTGTGTACCCCTCTGTGTCCCCCTCTATGTACCGCTGTGTCCCCCGCTGTATCCCGCTGTGTCCCGCTGTGAACTGCTCTGTCCCCCGCTGAGTCCCGCTGTGTCCCCGCTGTGTCCCGCTGTGTCCCACCTGTGTCCCCCGCTGTGTCTGGCTGTGTCCCGCTGTGTCCCTGCTGGGACCCGCTGTGTCCCCGCTGTGTCCCGCTGTGTCCCCCTGTGTACCCCGCTGTGTCCAGCTTGGTCCCCGCTGTGTCTCGCTGTGTCCCACGCTGTGTCCCCCACTGTGTTCCGCTGTTTCCCCCCCTGTGTTCTGCTGTGTCCCCAGCTGTGTCCCGCTGTGTCCTGCTGTGTCCCCGCAGAGTCACCGCTGTTTCCCGCTGTGTCCCGCTGTGTTCCGTGGTGTCCCGCTCTGTCCCCCACTATGTCCCCGCTTTGTCCCCGCTGTGTCCCACTGTGTCCCGATTTTTCCCCCGCTATTTCCTGTTGTGTCCCCAGCTGTGTACTCCGCTGTGTCCCGCTGTGTCCTCGTTGTGTCACCCTCTGTCTCCCGCTCTGTCCCCGCTGTGTCTCATGCTTTGTCCCCGCAGTGTCCCACTGTGTCCTGCTGTGTGCCGCTGTATCCCCCACTGTGTCCCTTTGTGTCCCCAGCTGTGTAACCCTCTGTGTAACGGTGTGTCCCCGCAGTATCGATGCTGTGTCCCGCTGTGTCCGCCGCTGTGTCTACTGCTGTTTCCCTGCTGTGTCCCGCTGTGTCCCGCTGTGTCCTCGCTGTGTCCCACGCTGTGTTCCACAGTGTCCTTGCTGTGTCCCCCGATGTGTCCCTTTGTGTCCCCAGCTGTGTACCCCGCTGTGTCCCGCTGTGTCCCCGATGTATCGACGCT
>NW_012297476.1:0-4308 GCF_000151885.1 Dipodomys ordii | reverse complement strand
GAAGCAGAAGAAAAAGATAGCAAAAGAAGCAGAAGCAGAAGCAGTGTAGAAGCAGAAGAAGGAGAAGGAGAAGGAGCAGCAGAAGGAGAAGCAGAAGCAGAAAGAGAAGCAGAAACAGAAGGAGAACAAGAAGGAGAAGCAGGAGAATCAGAAGAAGCAGAAAGAGAAGGAGAAGAAGGAGAAGCAGAAGTAGAATCAGAAGAAACAGAAGAAGAAGAAGCAGAAGAAACAGAAGCAAAAGAAACAGAAGAAGGAGAAGAGCAGAAGCAGAAGCAGAAGGAGAAGCAGAAGCAGAAGGAGAAGCAGAAAGAGAAGCAGAAGAAGCAGGAGAAGCAGAAGCAGAAGAAACAGGCGAAGCCGAAGAAGCAGCATTATAATCTGAAGCAGAAGGAGAAACAGAAGAAGCACAATCTGAAGCAGAAGCAGAAGAAACAGTAATAGTAGAATAAGCAGAAGCAGAAGCAGCAGGAGAAGCAGAAGAAGAAGACGGAGAAGGCGAGAGAGAAGGATTAGGAGTAGGAGAAGCAAAAGGATAAGCAGAAGCAGAAAGAGACGCAGAAGGAAAAGCAGCACGAGAAGTAGGAGAAGCAGGAGAAGCAGAAGCAGGAGAAGCAGAAGAAACAGAAGACGCAGAAGCAGAATGAGAAGCAGAAGGAGAAATTGAAGCAGAAGCAGAAGGAGAAGCAGAAGAAGGAGAAGGAGAAGCAGAAAGGGAAGCAGAACGAGAAGCAGGAGAAGCAGAAGCAGGAGAAGCAGAAGCAGAAGAAACAGAAGGAGAAGAAGCAGAAGCAGAAGGAGAAGCAGAAACAGAAGGAAAAGCAGAAAGAGAAGCAGGAGAAGCAGAAGAAGCAGCAGCAGGAGAAGCAGAACCAGAAGAAGCCGAAGAAGCAGAAGCAGAACCTGAAGCAGAAGGAGAAGCACAAGAAGCAGAATCTGGAGAAGCAGAAGGAGAAGCAGAAGCAGAAAGAGAAGCAAAAGCAGAAGGAGAAGCAGAAGGAGAAGCAGAAGAAACTGAAGAAGCAGAGGCAGTAGCAGAAGAAGCAGAAGATGCACAAGCAGAAGGAGAAGCAGAAGGAAAAGCAGAAGAACGAGAAGGAAAAGGCGAAACACAAGGAGAAGCAGAAAGAGAAGCAGAAGGAGAAGCAGAAGAAGCAGAATCTGGAGAAGCAGAAGGAGAAGCAGAAGCAGAAAGAGAAGCAAAAGCAGAAGGAGAAGCAGAAGAAACTGAAGAAGCAGAGGCAGTAGCAGAAGAAGCAGAAGATGCAGAAGCAGAAGGCTAAGCAGAAGGAAAAGCAGAAGAATGAGAAGGAGAAGGCGAAACACAAGGAGAAGCAGAAAGAGAAGCAGAAGAAGGAGCAGGAGAAAGAAAAGCAGCAGGAGAAGCAGAAAGAGCAGCAGAAGGAGAAGCAGGAGATGCAGAAACAGGAGAAGCACAAGCAGAAGAAACAGGAGAAAGACAAGAAGCAGAAGCAGAGGGAGAAGCAGAAACAGAAGGAGAAGTAGGAGAAGAAGAAGAAGCAGGAGAAGCAGAAGCAGAAGAAACAGAAGAAGGAGAAGAGCAGAAGCAGAAGCAGAAGGAGAAGCAAAAGCAGGAGAAGCACAAGAAGCAGAAGCTGAAGCAGAAGAAGAAGAAACAGAAAAAGCAGAAGAAGCAGAAGAAGAAGCAGCAAGAGAAGCAGAAGAAAAAGAAATAGGAGGAGAAAGAGAAGGATTAGGAGTAGGAGAAACAGAGGATAAGCAGAAGCAGAAAGAGAAGGAGAAGGAGAAGGAGAAGCAGGAAAATTCGAAGAAGCACGAGAAGCAGAAGCAGAATGAAAAGCAGAAGAAGGAGAAATTGAAACAGAAGAAGATGCAGAAGGGGAGCAGAAGCAGTAGTAGAAGCAGAAGCAGAAGAAGCAGAAGCAGAAGAAATAGAAGAAGAACAAGAAGCAGAAGCAGAAAGAGAAGCAGAAACAGAAGGAGAAGCAGAAATAGAAGCAGAAGAAGCCGAAGAAGCAAAACCAGAACCTGAAGCAGAAGGAGAAGCAGGAGAAGCAGAAGAAGAAGAATCTGGAGAAGAAGAAGAGAAGAAGTAGAAGCAGTAGCAGAAAAAGCTGAAGATAGAGAAGCAGAAAGAAAAGCAGAAGGAATAGCAGAAGAACGAGAAGGAGAAACAGAAGGAGAAGCAGAAGGAGAAGCAGAAGGAGAAGCAGGAAAAGCAGAAGAAGCAGAAACAGACAGAGAAGCAGAAGAAGGAGAAGGAGAAGCAGAAGCAGAAGCAGAAGGAAAAGCACAGCAGAAGGAGAAGCAGAAGGAGAAGCAGGAGAAGCAGAAGAAGCAGAAGCAAAAGGAGAAGAAGAGGAGAAGAAGCAGATCAGAAGAGCAGAGCAGAAATAGAAAGAGAAGCCGCCGAGAGAAGCAGACGAGAAGCAGGAGAAGCAGAAGAAGCAGAAGCGGGAGAAGCAGAAGAAGGAGAAACAGAAGAAGGAGAAGGAGCAGAAGGAGAAGCAGAAAGAGAAGCAGTAGAAGCAGAAGAAGCAGGAAAACCATAAGCAGAAGAAAGAGAAGAAGAAGAAGAAGACGAAGATGAAGAAGAAGAAGAAGAAGAAGAAGAAGAAGAAGAAGAAGAAGAAGAAGAAGAAGAAGAAGAAGAAGAAGAAGAAGAAGAAGAAGAAGAAGAAGAAGAAGAAGAAGAAAAAGCATAAGGAGAAGCATAAGGAGAAGCATAAGGAGAAGCAGTAGAAGCAGAAGAAGCAAAAGCTGGAGAAGCAGAAGCAGAAGAAAAAGAATAAGCAAAAGAAGCAGAAGCAGAAGCAGAAAGAGGAGAAGAAGGAGAAGCAGAAGTAGAATCAGAAGAAACAGAAGAAGAAGCAGCAGAAGAAACAGAAGCAAACGAAACCGAAGAAGGAGAAGAGCAGAAGCAGAAGGAGAAGCAGAAGCAGAAGGAGAAGCAGAAAGAGAAGCAGGAGAAGCAGAAGAAGCAGGAGAAGCAGAAGCAGAAGAAACAGGAGAAGCCGAAGAAGCAGAAGCAGAATCTGAAGCAGGAGAAACAGAAGAAGCACAATCTGAAGCAGAAGCAGAAGAAATAGAAATAGTAGAATAAGCTGAAGCAAAAGCAGCAGGTGAAGCAGAAGAAGAAGAAAGAGAAGGCGAAAGAGAAGGATTAGGAGTAGGAGAAGCAAAAGGATAAGCAGAAGCAGAAAGAGACGCAGAAGGAGAAGCAGCACGAGAAATAGGAGAAGCAGGAGAAGCAGAAGCAGAAGAAGCAGAAGAAAAAGAAGACGCAGAAGCAGAATGAGAAGCAGAAGGAGAAATTGAAGCAGAAGCAGAAGGAGAAGCAGAAGCAGGAGAAGCTTAGATGTAATATGGAAAAGGAGAAGCAGAAAGAGAAGCAGAAAGAGAAGCAGAACGAGAAGCAGGAGAAGCAGAAGCAGGAGAAGCAGAAGCAGATGAAACAGAAGAAGGAGAAGAAGCAGAAGCAGAAGGAGAAGCAGAAACAGAAGGAAGAGCAGAAAGAGAAGCAGAAGAAGCAGCAGCAGGAGAAGCAGAAGCAGAAGAAGCCGAAGAAGCAGAAGCAGAATTGAAGCAGACGGGGAAGCAGGAGAAGCAAAAGAATCAGAATCTGGAAAAGCAGGAGGAGAAGCAGTAGCAGAAAGAGAAGCAAAAGCAAAAGGAGAAGCAGAAGAAACAGAAGAAGCAGAGGCAGTACCAGAAGAAGCAGAAGATGCAGAAGCAGAAGGAGAAGCAGAAGGAAAAGCAGAAGAACGAGAAGGAGAAGGAGAAGGAGAAACAGGAGAAGCAGAAAGAGAAGCAGAAGAAGGAGCAGGAGAAGGAAAAGCAGCAGGAGAAGCAGAAAGAGCAGCAGAAGGAGAAGCAGGAGATGCAGAAACAGGAGAAGCAGAAGCAGAGGAAACAGGAGAAGGACAAGAAGCAGAAGCAGAAGGAGAAGCAGAAACAGAAGGAGAAGCAGAAAGAGAAGGACGGGAAGCAGAAGAAGCAGAAGCAGGAGAGGCAGAAGCATAAGAATCCGAAGAAGCAGAAGCAGAACCTGAAGCAGAAGGAGAAGCAGGAGAAGCAGAATCTGGAGAAGCATAATGAGAAGCAGAAGGAGAAGCAGAAGCACAAAGAGAATCAAAAGCAGAAGGGGAAGCAGAAGAAACAGAAGAAGTAGAAGCAGTAGCAGTTGTAGCAGAAGCAGAAGGAGAAGCAGAAGAAAAAGCAGAAGAACAAGAAGGAGAAGGAGAAACAGAAGGAGAAGCAGAAGGAGAAGCAGAAAGAGAAGCAGGTAAAGCGGAAGAAGAAGAAGCAGAAGGAGAAGCAAAAGGAGTG
>NW_012297475.1:0-1917 GCF_000151885.1 Dipodomys ordii | reverse complement strand
CAATCTTAACAATCCCTAATGTCGGGATGTAATTGAGTGAGTTAAGTTACTTTGTAAGTTGATATAATATCATTTATTAAGTATTAAGGCGCTTTTGTAAAGTTGGCCTCATTTCTCTGGTCCTTTCGTACTAGGAGAAATAGGTAAATAGATAGAAACCGACCTGGATTGCTCCGGTCTGAACTCAGATCACGTAGGACTTTAATCGTTGAACAAACGAACCTTTAATAGCTGCTGCACCATTGGGATGTCCTGATCCAACATCGAGGTCGTAAACCTTATTGTCGATATGAACTCTTTAACAAGATTGCGCTGTTATCCCTAGGGTAACTTGGTTCATTGATCAGAATTATTTCTGGGTCAATATTTGGACATTTATAATTTGGACTAGTTGGTCTTAATGTTAGTCCTTCGGAGGTTTTTTTATGCTCCGAGGTCACCCCAACCAAAATGTTTATTCCAGTGGTTGCAGATTTTACATCGATTAGATTTGAAGTTGTTTAAGTTGGAATATTAATTTAAGCTCCATAGGGTCTTCTCGTCTTATTGTGTTATTTCCGCCTCTTCACGGAAAGGTCAATTTCATTGATCGAATGTAAGAGACAGTTAAACCCTCGTGATGCCATTCATACAAGTCCCTAATTAAGGAACAAATTATTATGCTACCTTTGCACGGTCAGGATACCGCGGCCGTTTAACTTGCGTCACTGGGCAGGCGGTGCCTCTAATACTGGTAATGCTAGAGGTGATGTTTTTGGTAAACAGGCGGGGTTTAAGTTTGCCGAGTTCCTTTTACATTTATTAATCTTTCCTAGTTTGCACTCCTGTGTTGGGCTAACAATAAATTAGTAACATTGGTTCTAGTAGTTTAGGTGGAAATGTATGATTGTTAACTATCAGCGATTTATTCGTTCTGTTATACACTTGTGCTAGGAGAAAATTTTTCTTATTACTTATACTAACAGTATTTCATCTAATATTAATTAGATTGGTCCAGTTATTTTGTAAGAGATGTAATATATTATTGGAATAAATTATATAATAGTGTTGAGCTTTAACGCTTTCTTAATTGATGGCTGCTTTTAGGCCTACTATGAATATTGTATCAATTACTCTTTACTTTAGGTTGTATCCTCTATCTAAAGAGCTGTACCTCTTTAGGTTAGCTTTAAAACTTACAGTAATTTTATTTTGGAAATGCAGGTAAGTTTTAAGGTGAACTAAGATTCTTTCTTGGACAACCAGCTATCATCAGGCTCGTTAGGCTTTTCACCTCTACCTTAAAATCTTCTCACTATTTTGCCACATAGATGAGTTGGCCCTGTGGTAGGCTGTTCTAAGGTAGCTCGTCTGATTTCGGGGTCTCTGGCTTAAGTTCTCTTTGTCAGGTGTTTTCTAGTTAGCTCATTATGCAAAAGGTATAAGGTTGAATCTTTGCTTTTTTATACTTAGGTTTATCTTTCATCATTCCCTTACGGTACTATTTCTATAGCGCTAAATTAAATTTTCTATCGCCTATACTAATATAGTTAGTAAATGATTTAGTTTACATGAAGGTAATATAGTAAATTTTATGATTTGTTAGGCTAGGTATGGTTCAAAATATTCATAGAGTGTGAAATCTTCTGAGTGTAAGTCAGATGCTTTTTTTAAGCTATATTTTGATTTTTCCAAGTGCACTTTCCAGTACACTTACCTTGTTACGACTTGTCTCCTCTCAATCTTTTGTAATTAGGTGTTATGTACTTTTAATTGTTGAGAAATTGAGGAGGGTGACGGGCGGTGTGTGCGTGCTTCATTGCTCTATTCAATTAAACACTCTAGTTTTAATTTACTACTAAATCCTCCTTTATTCTACGGATTTCACGTAGAGTTTCGTAATGTTCTAGTAATAGAAAATGTAGCCCATTTCGCTCC
>NW_012297474.1:0-1956 GCF_000151885.1 Dipodomys ordii | reverse complement strand
TCAGGTGTTGGTGGTAGTCCTTGCAGGGATGCAGGGCACGAGCATGGCGGGGAGCTGGGGCTGGGGGCTCCTCGCTGCCTACGGTGTCCACCTTTGGCTGCGCTCAGCCGTCTCGGGAGCTGTCAGTGGGTGTTGGTGCACCGCATGACCGGGCCCCAGAGACCGGGCCCCAGAGACCGGGCCCCAGAGACCGGGCCCCAGAGACCGGGCCCCAGAGATCGGGCCCCAGAGACTGGGCCCCAGAGACCCCCAGAGACCGGGCCCCACAGACCCCCAGAGACCGGGCCCCAGAGACCCCCAGAGACCGGGCCCCAGAGACCCCCAGAGACCGGGCCCCAGAGACCCCCAGAGACCAGGCCCTAGAGACCACCTCTGCCCCTGGCTGTCATCCTAGCTACTCAGGAGGCTGAGATCGGAGGATCATGGTTCAAAGCCAGCCCAGGCAGGAAATTCCGTGAGATGGGCTCTCCTGCCCCAGCTGGCTTCGAACCGCCACCCTCAGATCCCAGCCGCCCTGAGCAGCTGGGACCTTTCACATCTGATCAGCTTTGAGGGATGCGACCCCAGCTTGAAGCCCCCTCCCCGCCTGGCACCCCGGTGACCCTGGGGTCCACCTTGAGTGTGAGGGGCAGCGCCAGGGAGCCGGCGGCCTGAAGGAAGGGCAAGGACCGCTCAGCCCCCCCTCCGCCCGCCTCACCCCAAAATACCCACCCAAGATGCCACCCGCCTCACGAGATGCCACCGGCCTCACGGGGCGGAGGTGTGGCGGGTGGGTTGGGAGGGGTGACACCGCCGAGGCCGCCAGCCCTGCCCAGCCCCTCCTCCCCCTCCCTGCCCTTTCCCCACCTCCACCCCCTTCTTGCTGATTTGCCCGCTGGCCCCAGGTTCCCAGCCACCTGCATAATTAGCAGATCATTCTTCATTATTCCCTGGGGCGCTGGGCCCAGCCCCCCCTTCCCGGGTTGCCAGGGCACAGGCCGCTGTGCCAGGCCAGCCAGGCCCTGCTGACCCCCCCTCCACCCCCCTCTGCCCCCTCCCCGTGGAGCAGCGCCTGGTCCAGCATGGCTGAGGGCCCTTCCCAAGCCACCGCCAGGCCGGCCGGCCAGCAGGCCGGCCTGCTCCCTGCCCCCCTGCCCCTCCCCACTCTCCTGCCCTTCCTTGCCTTGCACCCCTCCTCCTCCCTCCCCTGCACCCCTCCCCTGCACCCCTGCCCCCTCCCCTGCACCCCTGCACCCCTGCCCTGCCCCTCTGTGCCCTGCCCTCTGCCTACTCCCTGCCTGGTCCCCGACAGCCCGCATCTGGCTGGATTCTGGCCCCGAAACACTGTGCTGCAGCTAACTAGAAACTCGTATGTAGTGCAAGGTGCGATGGCTTGCGAGGCCTCGGATGAGGCTGGGGTGGCAGGGGGCAGCTGCCCTGGCCCCAGCCCTGCTGCCCGGCCCGGCCCGGCCCGCGCCCGCAGCGTCTGTCGGTTCCCTCGTCTCCTTCTCTTGGGCCAGTGCCAGGGCTGGAGGGGAGGGCCGGCCGGCGCTGCACCTGCACCCCTACGAGTGCGGGTCAGTGGCCGCGCTGGCCCCAGGAGAAGGCCGCCCGTGGGCCGTGTCCCGTGCCTGAGAAGACGCTGGCGGGCTCTGGAGAGGACGGGGCCTCGGCCATCTGTGGAGGCGGCGCTTCGAACCCGGCTCCGCCCCGCGCCTGCCGCTGCCCACTCACAGGGCGGCGGGGCGCACCTGTGAGGGCGTGGAGGGCATTTGGGGAGCCAAGACCTGGGGCTGGCAGCCGTGTTTGGTTTGAACCCTGTCATCCTGTAGAGATCGCTCTTGTTCCCCGGCCTGACCCTGCAGGGAGTGGAACTCGGCCTGTGCTTCAGCCTCCAGAGGCTCCCACCCCAGGGAGAAAGGACACATGGCCTGGCAGAGCGGTGTCTGCGCCTGTGATCCCGAGACGTGGGAGTGA
>NW_012297473.1:0-4310 GCF_000151885.1 Dipodomys ordii | reverse complement strand
TACAGCGGGACAAAGCGGGACACATCGGGACACAGCGGGGGACACAGCGGGGGACAGAGCGACGACACAGCGGGACATAGGGGGACTCAGCAGGGTCACAGTGGGACACAACAGGACACAGCGGGACACAGCGGGACACAGCGGGGACACAGCAGGGACACAGCGAGGGACACAGCGGGACAAAACGGGACACAGCATGGGACACAGCAGGACACAGCGGGGGACACAGCGGGGGACAGAGCGGGACACAACAGGGACCACAGCTAGGACACAGCGGGACCCAGCGGGGACAAAGCTGGACAAAGCGGAGTATAGACAGCCAGACACAGTGGGGCCACAGCGGGGACACACCGGGACACTGAGGGTCAAATCAGGGACACAGCGGGACAAAGCGGGACACATCAGGACACAGCGGGGGACACAGTGGGACACAGCGGGGGACACAGTGAGGACACAGCGGGACACAGCGGGGGAAAAAGCGGGACACAGCGGGGACACAGCGGGACACAGTGGTGGACACAGCGAGGACACAGCGGGACCCGGCGGGACACAGCGTCGATACAGCGGGGTCAGAGTGGGCCACAGCAGGGTACACGGCTGGGGACACAACGGGACACATCGGGGGACACAGCAAGTACTCAGCAGAACACAGCGTGGGACACAGTGAGGACACAGGGGGACACAGCAGGACACAGCTGGACACAGCAGGAACACAGCAGTAGACACAGCGGGACACAGCAGGGGACACAGCGGGACACAGCGGGGGACACAGCGGGACACAGCAGGGTACATAGCAGGGGACACAGCGGGACACAGCGGGACACAGCGGGGGACACAGGGGAGACACTGCGGGACACAGCGGGGGACACAGCGAGGACACATTGGGACACAGCGGGGAAACAGCCGGACTCAGCGGGGGACACAGCGGGTGACAAAGCCGGACACCACGGGACACAGTGTGACACAGCGAGACACAGCGGGGACACTGCATGGACACAGGAGAACACACCCAGGGACACAGCGGGACACAGCAGGACACAGCGGGGGACACAGCGGGGACACAGTTGGACACAGCGGTGTACTCAGCAGGACAGAGCGGGCGCACAGCGGGGACACAGCGGGATACAGCGGGACAAAGCGGGACACAGCGGGACACAGCGGGGGACACAGCGGGGGACAGAGCGACGACACAGCGGGACACAGCGGGACATAGGGGGACTCAGCAGGGTCACAGTGGGACACAACAGGACACAGTGGGACACAGCGGGACACAGCGGGGACACAGCAGGGACACAGCGAGGGACACAGCGGGACAAAACGGGACACAGCATGGGACACAGCAGGACACAGCGGGGGACACAGCGGGGGACAGAGCGGGACACAACAGGGACCACAGCGAGGACACAGCGGGACCCAGCGGGGACAAAGCTGGACAAAGCGGGGTATACACAGCCAGACACAGCGGGGCCACAGCGGGGACACACCGGGACACTGAGGGTCACATCAGGGACACAGCGGGACAAAGCGGGACACATCAGGACACAGTGGGGGACACAGCGGGACACAGCGGGGGACACAGCGAGGACACAGCGGGACACAGCGGGGGAAAAAGAGGGACACAGCGGGGACACAGCGGGACACAGCGGTGGACACAGCGAGGACACAGCGGGACCCAGCGGGACACAGCGTCGATACAGCGGGGTCAGAGTGGGCCACAGCGGGGTACACAGCTGGGGACACAATGGGGCACATCGGGGGACACAGCAAGTACTCAGCGGAACACAGCGTGGGACACAGTGAGGACACAGGGGGATACAGCGGGACACAGCAGGAACACAGTAGTAGACACAGCGGGACACAGCAGGGGACACAGCGGGACACAGCGGGGGACACAGGGAGGACAGAGCGGGACACAGCGGGGACACAGCAGGGAGTCAGCGGGGGACACAGCGTGGGACAAAGCGGGACACAGCGGGACACAGCGTCGATACAGCGGGGACACAGCGGGACACAGCGGGGTACACAGCTGGAGACACAAGGGAACACAACGGGGGACACATCGAGGACACAGCAGGACACAGCGGGGACACAGCGGGGACACTGCGGGAACATAGCAGGACACAGCTGGGTACACAGCGGGACACAGCGGGACACAGCTTGGGACACAGCGGGACACAGCAGTGACATAGCAGGGGACCCAGCGGGACACACCGTGGGACACAGCGGGACACAGCGGGGACACAGCGGGAAACAGCGAGGGAAACAGCATCGATAGAGCGGGGACACAGCGGGACACAGCGGGGTACACAGGTGGGGACACAACGGGACACAGTGCGGGACATAGCGGGACACAACAGGACACAGTGGGACACAGCGGGACACAGCAGGGGACACAGCAATGACAAAGCGGGACACAGGGGGGGACACAGTGGGACAGAGCAGGGTACACAGCAGGGGACACAGAGGGACCCAGCGGGACACAGCGGGGGACACAGGGGGGACACAGCGGGACACAGCGGGGGACACAGCGAGGACACATTGGGACACAGCGGGGACACAACAGGACTCAGCGGGGGACACAGCAGTACACAGCGAGACACAGCGGTACACAGCGGAGCACAGCAGGGACACAGCGGGGGATAAAGCGGGACACAGCGGGACACAGCGGGGGACACAGCGGGGGACACAGAGGGGTACACAGCGGGACACAGCAGTGGACAAAGCAGGACACAGTGAGGGACACAACGAGGACACTGCGGGACTCTGCGGGAGACACAGCGAGGAAACAGCGTGACACAGCGGAACACAGCGGGACACAGCAGGGACACAGCAGGGGACACAGCGGGACACAGAGGGGGACACAGCGGGACACAGCGGGGGACACAGCGGGACACAGCGGGACACAGCGGGGGACACAGCGATGACAAAGCGGGACACAGCGGGGATATAGCGGGACTCAACACGGTCACAGCGGGACACAGCAGGACACAGGGGGACACAGCGGGGACACAGCAGGGGACAGAGCGGGACACAGCGGGGGACACAGCGGGACACAGCGGGGAACACAGGGGGGACAAAGGGGACACAGCAGGGGACACAGCGAGGACACAGCGGGACACATCTGGGACACAGCGGGAATCAGAGGGGGACACAGCAGGACACAGCGGGACACAGCGGGGACACAGCAGGGACACAGCGGGGGACACAGTGGGACAGAGCAGGGGACACAGCAGGGGACACAGAGGGACAGAGCGGGACACAGCAGGGGACACAGGGGGACACAGCGGGGGACACAGTGAGGACACATTGGGAAACAGCGGGGACACAGCGGGACTCAGAGGAGGACACAGCAGTACACAGCGGGACACAGCGGGGCACAGCAGGGACACAGCGGGGGACACAGCGGGAAACAGCGAGGGACACTGCGGGGGACACAGCGGGACACAGTGTGGAGCACAGAGAGTACACAGCGGGACCCAGCGGGACACAGCATCGATACAGCGGGGACACAGCGTGACAGAGCAGGGTACATAGCTGGGGACACAGCCGGACACAGTGGGGGACATAGCGGGACACAGCGGGACACAGCGGGTCACAGCGGGGACAAAGCGGGGACTCAGCGGGGGACACAGCGGGACACAGCGGGGGACACAGGGGGGACACAGCGGGACACAGCAAGACACAGAGGGGGACACAGTGGGACAGAGCAGAGGACACAGCAGGAAACACAGCGGGACACAGCGGGACACAGCGGGGGAAACAGGGGGGACACAGCGGGACACAGCAGGGGACACAGCGCGGACACATTGGGACACAGCGGGGACACAGCGGGACTCAGATGGGGACACAGCAGTACACAGCGGGATACAGCGGGACACAGCGGGGACAAAGAGGGGTAAACAGCGGGACACAGCGGGGAACACTGCGAGGACACAGCGGGACCATGCGGGACACAGCGTCGATACAGCGGGGACACATCGGGACACAGCGGGGTACACAGCTGGAGACCCAGCGGGACATAGAGGGACACTGCAGGACTCAGCGGGGAAACAGCGGGGACACAGTGGGACACAACAAGGACACAGCTGGACACAGCGCGACACTGCTGGGCACAGCGGGGGACACAGCGTGACACAGAGGGGGACACGGTGAGGACACAGCGGAACACAGCATGGGATAAAGTGAGGACACAGCGGGACACGGCGAGACAAAGCATGACACAGCGTGAAACAGCGGTGAATCTGCAGGGACACAGCGGGACACTGTGTGGTGAAAAAGCTGGGACTCTACTGGGACACAGTGGTGACACA
>NW_012297472.1:0-4310 GCF_000151885.1 Dipodomys ordii | reverse complement strand
AGCGGGGGACAGAGCGGGGGACACAGCGAGGACACAGCGGGACACAGCGGGGGAAACAGCGGGACACAGGAGTGGACTCAGGGTGAGAGAGCGGGGGATACAGCAGGACACAGCGGTGGAAACAGCGGGACACAGCGGTGGACCCAGCGAGGACCCAGCGGGACCCAGCGGGACACAGCGTCGATAAAGCTGGGATACAGCCTTACACAGCGTGGTACACATCTGTGGACACAACGGGACACAGTGGGGGCACAGCGGGACAGAGCGGGACACAGTGGGAAGAGCGAGGACAAATCGTGAGACGAAGTGGGGGACAGAGCGGGAGACAGCGGGGGACACAGCGAGGACACAGCAGGACACAGCGGGACACAGCAGGGAACACGGCGAGGACACAGCAAGACCCAGCAGGACACAGCGTCGATACAGCGGGGATACAGCGTTACACAGTGTGGTATAAATCTGTGGACACAAGGGGACACAGTGGGGGCACAGCGGGACACAGCGGGACACAGTGGGACACAGCGAGGACAAATCGTGAGACGAAGCGGGGGACAGAGCGGGAGACAGCGGGGGACACAGCGAGGACACAGCAGGACACAGCGGGACACAGCAGGGAACACGGCGAGGACACAGCAAGACCCAGCAGGACACAGCGTCGATACAGCGGGGATACAGCGTTACACAGTGTGGTACAAATCTGTGGACACAAGGGGACACAGTGGGGGCACAGCGGGACAGAGCGGGACACAGTGGGACACAGCGAGGACAAATCGTGAGACACAGCGGGGGACAGAGCGGGAGACAGCGGGGGACACAGCGAGGACACAGCAGGACACAGCGGGACACAGCAGGGAACACGGCGAGGACACAGCGGGACACAGCGGGACACAGCGTCGATACAGCGGGGATACAGCGTTACACAGTGTGGTATAAATCTGTGGACACAAGGGGACACAGTGGGGGCACAGCGGGACAGAGCGGGACACAGTGGGACACAGCGAGGACAAATCGTGAGACACAGTGGGGGACAGAGCGGGAGACAGCGGGGGACACAGCGAGGACACAGCAGTACACAGCGGGACACAGCAGGGACAGAGTGGGACAGAGCGGGACACAGCGGGACACAGTGGGGGACACAGCAGGACACAGCGGAGGACCCAGCGAGGACACAGTGGGACCCAGCGGGACACAGCGTCGATACAGCGGGGATACAGCGTTACACAGCGTGGTTCACATCTGTGGACACAACGGGACACAGTTGGGGCAGAGCGGGACACAGTGGGACACAGCGAGGACAAATCGGGAGACGTAGCGGGGGACAGAGCGGGAGACAGCGGGGGACACAGCGAGGACACAGCAGGACACAGCGGGACACAGCAGGGACAGAGCGGGACACAGCGGGACACAGCGGGGGACACAGCGGGACACAGCGGGGAACCCAGCGGGAAACAGTGGGGCCCCAGCGAGGACACAACGGGTCACAGCGGGGGACAAAGACAGGAAAACAGCGGGGGACACACCGGGGGACACAGCAGGACACAGCAGGGAACACAGCGAGGACACAGCGGGACCCAGCGGGACCCAGCGTCGATACAGCGGGGATACAGCGTTACACAGTGTGGTACAAATCTGTGGACACAAGGTGACACAGTGGGGGCACAGCGGGACAGAGCGGGACACAGTGGGACACAGCGAGGACAAATCGTGAGACACAGCGGGGGACACAGCGAGGACACAGCAGGACACAGCGGGACACAGCAGGGACAGAGCGGGACACAGTGGGACCCAGCGGGACACAGCAGGGGACAAAGCGGGACACAGCGGGGGAACCAGCGAGGACACAGTGGGACACAGCGGGGGACCCAGTGAGGACACAGCGGGACACAGCGGGGGACACAGCGAGGACACAGCGGGGGACACAGCGGGGGACACTGCGGGACACAGCGGGGAACACAGCGAGGACACAGCGGGACCCAGCGGGACACAGCGTCGATACAGCGGGGACACATCGTTACACAGCGTGGTACACAGCTGTGGACACAACGGGACACAGTGGTGGCACAGCGGGAAACAGCGGAACACAGTGGGACACAGCTGGGACAAAGCGTGAGACACAGCGGGGGACAGAGCGGGAGACAGCGGGGGACACAGCGAGGGCACAGTGGGACACAGCGAGACACAGCATCGATACAGCGGGGACACAGTGGGCCACAGCGGGGTACACAGCTGGGGACACAACGGGGCACATCGGGGGACACAGCAAGGACTCAGCGGAACACGGCGTGGGACACAGTGAGGACACAGGGGGACACAGCGGCACACAGAGGGACACAGCAGGAACAAAGCAGTAGACACAGCGGGACACAGCAGGGGACACAGCGGGACACAGCAGGGGACACAGGGAGGACAGAGCGGGACAAGGCGGGGACACAGCGGGAACTCAGCGGGGGACACAGCGGGGGATAAAGCGGGACACCACGGGACACAGCGGGACACAGCGGGGGCAAGGGGGAGACAGAGCGGGACACAGCGAGGACACAGCGGGACAGAGTGGGACACAGACGGGATAAAGCGTGAGACACAGCGGGGGACACAGGGGGGACACAGCGGGACACAGGGGGGGGACACAGCGAGGACATATTGGGACACAGCGGGGACACAGCGAGACTCAGCGGGGGACACAGCAGTACACAGCGGGACACAGCGGGACACAGCGGGACACAGCGGGTCACAGCAGGGACAGAGTGGGTGACACAGAGGGGTACACCGCGGGACACAGCAGTGGACAAAGCAGGACACAGCGGGGGACACAGCGAGGACACTGCGGGACACTGCGGGAGACACAGCAAGGACACAGCGGGACACAGTGGAACACAGCGGGACACAGCAGTGACACAGCAGGGGACCCAGCGGGACACAACCGGGGACACAGAGGGACACAGCGGGGCCACAGCGAGGACACAGCAGGACACAGCGGGGGACACAGCGGGAAACAGCGAGGGACACAGCATCGATAGAGTGGGGACACAGCGGGACACAGCGGGGTACTCAGCTGGGGACACAACGGGACACAGTGTGGGACATAGCGGGACACAACAGGACACGGTGGGACACAGCGGGACACAGCGGGGGACACAGCGATGACAAAGCGGGACACAGCGGCGGACACAGTGGGACAGAGCAGGGTACACAGCAGGGGACACAGAGGGACCCAGCGGGACACAGCGGGGGACACAGTGGGGACACAGCGGGACACAGCGGGGGACACAGCGAGGACACATTGGGACACAGCGGGGACACAGCAGGACTCAGCGGGGGACACAGCAGTACACAGCGAGACACAGCACTACACAGCGGAGCACAGCAGGGACACAGCGGGGGACAAAGCAGGACACAGCGGGAAACAGCGGGGGACACAGAGGGGGACACAGCGGGACACAGCAGTGGACAAAGCAGGACACAGTGAGGGACACAGCGAGGACACTGCGGGACTCTGCGGGAGACACAGCGAGGATACAGCGTGACACAGCGGAACACAGCGGGACACAGCAGGGACACAGCAGGGGACACAGCGGGACACAGAGGGGGACACAGCGGGACACAGCGGGACACAGCGGGGGACACAGCGATGACAAACGGGACACAGCGGGGATATAGCGGGACTCAACACAGTCACAGCGGGACACAGCAGGACACAGCGGGACACAGCGGGGACACAGCAGGGGACAGAGCGGGACACAGCGGGGGACACAGCGGGACACAGCGGGGGACACAGGGGGGACAAAGGGGACACAGCAGGGGACACAGTGAGGACACAGCGGGACACATCGGGGACACAGCGGGAATCAGAGGGGGACACAGCGGGACACAGCGGGACACAGCGGGGACACAGCAGGGACACAGCGGGGGACACAGTGGGACAGAGCAGGGGACACAGCAGGGGACACAGAGGGACAGAGCGGGACACAGCAGGGGACACAGGGGGGACACAGCGGGACACAGCGGGGTACACAGTGAGGACACATTGGGAAACAGCGGGGAAACAGCGGGACTCAGAGGGGGACACAGCAGTACACAGCGGGACACAGCGGGGCACAGCAGGGACACAGCGGGGGACACAGCGGGAAACAGCGAGGGACACTGCGGGGGACACAGTGTGGAACACAGAGAGTACACAGCGGGACACAGCGGGACACAGTGTCGATACAGCGGGGACACAGTGTGACACAGCAGGGTACATAGCTGGGGACACAACGGGACACAGTGGGGGACATAGCGGGACACAGCGGGACACAGCAGGTCACAGCGGG
>NW_012297471.1:0-4311 GCF_000151885.1 Dipodomys ordii | reverse complement strand
AGCGGCACACAGTGGGGGAAACAGCAAGGACAGAGCGGGACACAGCGGGGACACAGCAGGACATAGCGGGGACAAAGCGGGGGACACAGCGGGACACAGCGGTACACAGCGGGGACACTGCGGGAACATTGTGGGACACAGCGAGCACACAGCGGGACACAGCGGCAACACAGAGGGGACTCAGCGGGACAAAGCGGGGGAAACAGCGGGACACAGCGGGACACAGCGGGGGACACAGCGGGGGACAGCGGAGACAGAGAGGGGCAAAGCGAGACACAGCGGTGACACAGCTGGACACAACAGAGTACACAGCGGGACACAGCGGGCACACAGAGGGGACACAGCGGGACAGAGCGGGACACAGCAGGGACCGAGCGGGACATAGCGGGACACAGCGGGACACAGCGGGGGACCCAGCGAGGACACAGCGGGACACAGCGGGGGACACAGCTGGGGACACAGCGGGACACAGCGGGGAACACAGCGAGGACACAGCGGGACCCAGCAGGACACAGCGTCGATACACCGGGGACACAGTGTTACACAGCGTGGTACCCAGCTGTGGACACAACGGGACAGAGTGGGGGCACAGCGAGACACTGCGGGACACAGCAGGGGACACAGCGCGACACAGCGGGGAACAGAGAGGGAGACAGCGGGGGACACAGCGAGGACACAGCGGGACACAGCAGTGACACAGCGGGGACTCAGTGGGGGACGCAACGGGGGACAAAGAGGGACACCACGGAACACAGCGGGACACAGCGGGAAACAGCAGTGACCCTGCGGGGACACGGTGGGACACAGCGGGGGACACAGCCCGACACTGCGGGGGACAGAGCGAGGACACATTGGGACACATTGGGACACAGCGGGACTCAGCGGGGGACACAGCTGTACACGGTGGGACAAAGCGGGACACAGCGGGGACACAGCAGAGACACAGCCGGGGACACAGCGGGACACAGCGGGGGACACAGGGATGACACAGCGGGACCCAGCGGGACCTAGCATCGATACAGCCGGGACACAGTGGGACACAGTGGGGTACACATCTGGGGACACAGGGAGGACACAGCAGGACACAGCGGGACACAGCTGGGGACACAGCGGGGACACAGCGGGACACAGCGGAACACAGCAGGAGACAAAGCCGGAGACAGCGGGGGACACAGCGAGGACAAAGGGGGACACAGCGGCGACACAGAGGGGACTCAGCGGGGGACACTGCGTGGGACAAAGTGGGACAACAAGGGACAAAGTGTTACACAGCGGGACACAGCGGGGACACTGCGGGACACAGCAGGACAAAGCGGGGGACAAAGTGGGACACAGCGGGCCACAGCGGGGGACACAGCGGGGGACAGCGGAGAGAGAGAGTGGCCACAGCGAGACACAGCGGTGACACAGCTGGACACAGCGGGGTACACAGCGGGACACAGCGGGCACACAGCGGGGACACAGTGTTGATACAGCGGGGACACAGCGAGACACAGCGGGGAACCCAGGAAGGAAATAGCGGGACCCAGTGGGACACAGAGTCGATACAGCAGGACACAACGGGGTACACAGCTAGGAACACAACGGGACACAGCGGGGGACACAGCGAGGACACAGCGGGAAATAGCGGGACACAGCGGGGGACCCAGCGGGACCCAGCGGGAGACCCAGCGAGGACACAGCAGGACACAGCAGGACACAGCGTCGATACAGCGGGCACACAGCGTTACACAGCGTGGTACACAGCTGTGGACACAACGGGACACAGTGGGGGCACAGCAGGACACAGCGGGACACAGTGGGACACAGCGGGTACAAAGCGTGAGACACAGCGGGGGACAGAGCTGGAGACAGCGGGGGACACAGCCAGGATACAGCGGGACACAGCGTCGATACAGCGGGCACACAGCGTTACACAGCGTGGTACACACTGTGGACACAACGGGACACAGTGGGGGCACAGCCGGACACAGCGGGACACAGTGGGACACAGCGGGGACAAAGCGTGAGACACAGCGGGGGACAGAGAGGGAGACAGCAGGGGACACAGCGAGGAAACAGCGGGACACAGCGGTGACAAAGTGGGGACTCAGCGGGGGACACAGTGGGACACAGCGGGGGACACAGCGGGACACAGCGGGACCCAGCGGGACACAGTGTAGATACAGCGGGCACACAGCGTTACACAGCGTGGTACACAGCTGTGGACACAACGAAATACAGTGGGGGCACAGCGGGACGAAGCGCGGGACACTGCGGGACACAGTGTGGGACAGAGCGTGGGACACAGCGAGACACAGCGGGGACAAAGCTGGACACAGCGGGACACAACGGGACACAGCGTCGATACAGCGGGGAGGCAGCGTTACATAGCATGGTACACACTGTGGACACAACGGGACACAGTGGGGGCACAGCGGGACACAGCGGGACACAGTGGGACACAGCGGGGAGACAGCAGGGACACAGTGGGGGACACAGCGGGACACAGCGGGTCACAGCGGGGAACACAGCGGGACACAGCAGGGGACACAGCCAGGACACAGCGGGTCACAGTGGGACACAGCGTGGGACAAAGCAGGAGACATCGAGGGACAAAGAGAGGACCCAGCTGGACACAGCGGGGTACACAGCGGGACACAGCGGGGGACACAGAAGGGTACACAGCGGGACACAGCGAGAAACACAGCGAGGTCACAGCGGGGGCCAAAGCGGGACAACACGGGACACAGTGTGACACAGTGTGACACAGCGGGGACACTGCAGGGGCACAGCGGGACAAAGCGGGCGACACAGCGGGACACAGCGGGACACAGCGGGAGACACAGCGGGGGACAGCAGGGGACAGAGAGGGGACACAGCGGGAGACACAAAGGGGGACAGCAGGGGACAGAGAGGGGACACAGCGGGACACAGCGGGAACACAACTGGACACAGCGGGGTACACAGCGGGACACAGGGGGCACACAGTGGGGACACAGCGGGGGACAAAGCGGGACACAACGGGTCACAGCGGGGGACACAGCGGGACACAGCGGGGGACACAGAGGGGTACACAGCGGGACACAGCCGGGAACACAGCGGGACACACCGGGACACAGCGGGACACAGCAGTACACAGCGGGACACAGCGGGGGACACAGTGGGACAAAGCGGGGACACAGCAGGACACAGCGGGGGACACAGCGGTACACAGCTTGGGACACAGCGAGGACAAAGCGGGACACAGCGGGACAGAGCAGGGACACAGCAGGGACACAGCAGGTACACTGCGAGGGACACAGCGGGGGACACAGCGGGACACAACGAGGAACACATCGAGGACACAGCGGGACCCAGCAGGACACAGCGTCGATACAGAGGGGACACAGAGGGACACAGCGGGGTACACAGCTGAGGACACAACGGGACACAGCGGTGAACACAGCGAGGACACAGCGGGACACAGCGGGGACACTGCGGGAACATAGCGGGACACAGCGGGTACAGAGCGGGACACAGCGGGGTCACAGAGTGGTACACCGCGGGACACATCGGGAAACAAAGCGAGGTCACAGGGGGGGACAAAGCGGGACAACACGGAACACAGTGTGACACAGCGGGACACAGCGGGACACAGCGGGGTACACAGAGGGAGACAGCGGGCACACAGCGGGGACACAGCAGGACACAACGGGACACAGCGGGGACACAGTGGGACACAGCGGGACAAAGCGGCAGACACAGCGGGACACAGCAGGCACACAGCGGGGACACAGCGGGACACAGCGGGACACATCGGGGACAGAGCGGGACACAGCCGGACACTGTGGGACACAGCAGGGGACACAGCGGGACACAGTTGGGGACCCAGTGAGGACACAGCGGGACACAGCAGGGGACACAGCGAGGACACAGCCGGGGACACAGCGGGGGACACAGCGGGACACAGTGGGGAACACAGCGAGGACACAGCGGGACACAGCGTAGATACAGCGGGGACACAGCGTTACACAGCGTGGTACACAGCTTTGGACACAACGGGACACAGTGGGGGCACAGCCGGACACAGCGGGGCACAGTGGGACACAGCAGGGACAAAGCGTGAGACACAGCGGGGGACAGAGAGGGAGAAAGCAGGGGACACAGCGAGGACACAGAGGGACACAGCGGTGACACAACGGGGACTCAGCGGGGGACACAGCGGGACACAGCGGGGGACACAGTGGGACACAGCGGGGGACACTGCGGGACACAGTGTGGGACAGAGCGTGGGACACAGCGAGACACAGCGGGGACAAAGCTGGACACAGCGGGGTACACAGAGGGAGA
>NW_012297470.1:0-4311 GCF_000151885.1 Dipodomys ordii | reverse complement strand
GTTCTCCTTCTGTTTCTGCTTCTCTTTCTGCTTCTGCTTCTCCTTCTGCTGCTCCTTCTCCTTCTCCTTCTTCTGCTTCTCCCACTACTTCTGCTTCCGCTTCTTTTGCTTATTCTTTTTCTTCTGCTTCTGCTTCTCCTCTTTCTGCTTCTTCTGCTTCTACTGCTTCTCCTTATGCTTCTCATTATGCTTCTCCTTATGCTTCTCCTTATGCTTCTTCTTCTTCTTCTTCTTCTTCTTCTTCTTCTTCTTCTTCTTCTTCTTCTCTTTCTTCTGCTTCTGCTTTTCCTGCTTCTTCTGCTTTTCCTGCTTCTCTTTCTGCTTCTCATTCTGCTTCTGCTTCTCTTTCTGCTTCTCCTATTGCTTCTGCGACTCTTCCTTCTCCTTCTCCTTCTTCTACTTCTCCTTCTGCTTCTTCTGCTTCTCCTGCTTCTCCTTCTGCATCTTCTTCTGCTTCTGCTTCTCTTTCTGCTGTTTCTTCTGCTTCTGTTTCTCCTTCTGCTTTTCCTTCTGCTTCTTCTGCTTCTCCTTCTGATTCTCCTTCTGCTTCTCCTTCTGTTTCTCCTTCTCCTTCTCGTTCTTCTGCTTTTCCTTCTGCTTCTCCTTCTGCTTCTGCTGCAACTGCTACTGCTTCTGCTTCTTCTGTTTCTTCTGCTTCTCCTTCTGCTTTTGATTCTCTTTCTGCTTCTGCTTCTGCTTCTCCTCAGCTTCTCATTCTGCTTCTCCAGATTCGGCTTCTTCTGCTTCTCTGCTTCTCATTCTGCTTCAGGTTCTGCTTCTGCTTCTTCGGATTCTTATGCTTCTGCTTCTCCTGCTTCTGTTTCTTCTGCTTCCCCTCTTTCTCTTTCTGCTTCTTCTTCTGTTTCTGCTTCTCCTTCTGCTTCTGCTTCTTGTCCTTCTCCTGTTTCTTCTCCTTCTGCTTCTCCTGCTTCTGCTTCTTCTGCTTTTCCTACTTCTCTTTCTGCTTCTCCTTCTGCTTCTGCTCTTTCTCCTTCTTCTGTTTCTTCTTCTTCTACTTCTCCCGCTTCTGCTTCTCCTGCTTCTCGTTCTGCTTCTCTTCGTCGGCTTCTCTTTCTATTTCTTCTTCTCCTTCTTCTGATTCTGATTCTTCTCCTTCTTCTTCTCCTTCTGCTTCTGCTTCTTCTGCATCTCCTGCTTCTCCTTCTGCATCTCCTTCTGCTTGTGCTTTTCGTCTGCTTCTTCTTCTGCTTCGGCTTCTCCTTCTCCTTTTTCTCCGTCTGCTTCTGTTTCTTCTGCTTTTCCTGCGTCTCCTTCTGCTTCTCCTTCTCGTTCTTCTGCTATTCCTTCTGCTTCTCTTTCTGGTTCTGCATCTTCAGCTTCTTCTGCTACTGATTCTGCTTCTTCTGTTTCTTCTGCGTCTCATTCTGCTTCTCCTTCTGCTTTTGCTACTCTTTCTGCTTCTGCTTCTCCTTCTGGTTCTCCTTCTTCTTCTCCAGATTCTGCTTCTTCTGCTTCTCCTGTTTCTCCTTCTGCTTTAGGTTCTGCTTTTGCTTCTTCGGCTTCTTCTGCTTCTATTTTTGCTTCTCCTTCTGTTTCTGCTTCTCTTTCTGCTTCTGCTTCTTCTCCTTCTTCTATTTCTTCTGATTCTGCTTCTCCTGCTTCTGCTTCTCCTGCTTCTAATTCTGTTTCTCTTTATGCTTCTCCTTCTGCTTCTCCTTCTTCTGCTTCTTCTACTGCTTCTGCTTCTCCTTCTGCATCTTCTTCTGTTTCAATTTCTCCTTCTTCTGCTTTTCATTCTGCTTCTGCTTCTCCTGCTTCTGCTTCTTCTGCTTCTCCTTCTCATTCTCCTTCTCTTTCTGCTTCTGCTTATCCTTCTGTTTCTCCTACTCCTAATCCTTCTCTTTCTCCTTGTTCTTCTTCTGCTTCTCGTTCTTCTTCTGCTTCTTCTGCTTGTTCTGTTTCTTATGCTTCTACTTTTCCAGCTTCTGCTGCTTCTGCTTCTCCTTCTGCTTCACGTTCTCCTTCTGCTTCTTGGGCTTCTTCTGTTTCTTCTGCTTCTGCTTCTCCTGCTACTGCTTCTTCAGCTTCTTCTGCTTCTCTTTTGCTTCTCCTTCTGCTTCTGCTTCTCCTTCTGCTCCTTCTCTTTCTTCTGTTTCTTCTTCTTCTTCTTCTTCTTCTTCTTCTTCTTCTTCTTCTTCTTCTTCTTCTTCTTCTTCTTCTTCTTCTTCTTCTTCTTCTGCTCCTCCCCTTCTTCTTCTTCTGCTTCTCCTGCTTGTCCTTCTCCTTCTGCTTCTCCTTCTCCTTCTCTTTCTGCTTCTGCTTCTGCTTCTTCTGCTTCTCCAACTTCTCCTTCTTCTTCTCCTTCTGTTTCTGCTTCGCTTTCTGCTTCTGCATCTCCTTCTGCTTCACCTTCTGCTGCTCTTTCTCCTTCTTCTGTTTCTCCCTCTGCTTCTGCTTCTTATGCTTCTTCTTTATCTTCTGCTTCTGCTTCTCCTGCTTCTGCTTCTTATGCTTCTACTGCTTCTTATTCTGCTTCTGCTTCTTCTGCTTCTACTTCTCTTTCTGCTTCTTCTTCTCCTGCTTGTTTTTCTGCTTCTTCTGCTGCTTCTCCTTCTGCTGCTTCTTCTACTTCTCCTTCTCCTCCTTCTCTTTTTGCTTCGCCTTCTGCTTCTGCTTCTGCTTCTTCTGTTTTTCCTGCCTGAATTTCTGGTTCTACTTCTTCTGCTGCTTCTCCTTCTGCTTCTACTTCTGATTCTGATTCTGCTTCTTCTGCTTCTTCTCTTTCGGCTTCTCCTGCTTCTGCTTCTTGTGTTTCTCCTGCTTCTCTTTCTGCTTCTCATTCCGCTCTGCTTCTCCTTCTGCTTCTGCTTCTCCTCCTTCTCCTTCTCCTACTTCTGCTTCTCCTTCATCTTCTGCTTCTTCTGCTTCTCCTTCTGCATCTCCTTCTGCTTGTGCTTGACCTTATGCTTCTTCTTCTGCCTCTGCTTCTCCTTCTCCTTCTTCTGCTTTACCTGCTTCTCCTTCTGCTTCTGCTTCTTCTGCTTTTCCTTCTGCATCTTTTTCTGCTTCTGCTTCTGCTTCTCCTTCTCCTTCTTCTGCTTCTCCTTCTTATTCTCCTTCTTCTTCTTCTTCTTCTTCTTCTTCTTCTTCTTCTTCTTCTTCTTCTTCTTCTTCTTCTTCTTCTTCTTCTTCTTCTTCTTCTTCTTCTTCTTCTTCTTCTGCTTTACCTGCTTCTCTTTCTGCTTCTCCTTCTGCTTCTCCTTCTGTTTCTCCTTCTCCTTCTTCTTCTTCTGCTTTTCCTTCTGCTTCTCGTTCTGCTTCTGCTACAACTGCTACTGCTTCTACTTCTTCTATTTCTTCTGCTTCTCCTTCTGATTTTCATTCTCTTTCTGCTTCTGCTTCTCCTTCTCCTTCTCCAGATTCTGCTTCTTCTGCTTCTCCTGCTTCTCCTTCTGCCTGAGTTTCTCCTTCTGCTTCTTCGGATTCTTATTCTTCTGCTTCTCCTGCTTCTGCTTCTCCTGCTTCTCGTTGTGCTTCTCTTTCTGCTTCTCCTTCTCCTTCTTCTGCTTCTCCTTCTGCTTCTGCTTCTCCTTCTGCTTCTGCTTCTGCTTCAATTTCTCCTTCTGCTTCTCATTAAGCTTCTGCGTCTTCTGTTTCTTCTGCTTCTCCTGCTTCTGCTTCTCCTGCTACTCCTACTTCTCGTGCTGCTTCTCCTTCTTCTCCTACTTCTCGTGCTGCTTCTCCTTCTGCGTCTCTTTCTGCTTCTGCTTATCCTTTTGCTTCTCCTACTCCTAATCCTTCTCTTTCGCCTTCACCTTCTCCTTCTTCTGCTTCTCCTGCTTCTCCTTCTGCTTCTCCGTCTCATTCTCCTTCTCCTTCAATTCCTCCTTCTTGTGCTTCTCTTTCTACTTCTGCTTCTCCTGCTAATGCTTCTGTTTCTCCTTCTGCTTCTCCTTCTGCTTCTCTTTCTGCTTCATATTCTGCTTCGGCTCCTCCTACTCCTAATCCTTCTCTTTCTCCCTCTTCTTCTGCTTCTCCTTCTGCTTCTGCTTCTTCTGCTTGTTCGGTTTCTTCTGCTTCTGCTTTTCCAGCTTCTGCTGCTTCTGCTTCTCTTTCTGCTTCAGGTTCTCCTTCTGATTCTTCGGCTTCTTCTGTTTCTTCTGCTTCTGCTTCTCCTGCTACTGCTTCTTCTGCTTCTCTTTCTGCTTCTCCTTCTGCTTCTGCTTCTCCTTCTGCTCCTTCTCCTTCTTCTGTTTCTTCTTCTTCTTCTGCTTCTCCCGCTTCTGCTTCTTCTGCTTCTCCTGCTTCTCCTTCTCCTTCTGCTTCTCCTTCTCCTTCTTCTGCTTCTGC
>NW_012297469.1:0-4311 GCF_000151885.1 Dipodomys ordii | reverse complement strand
GAAGCAGAATGAGAAGCTGAAGGAGAAGCAGAAGCAGAAAGAGAATCAAAAGGAGAAGCGGAAGAAACAGAAGAAGCAGAAGCAGTAGCAGTTGCAGCAGAAGCAGAAGGAGAAGCAAAAGTAAAGCAGAAGAACGAGAAGGAGAAACAGAAGGAGAAGCAGACGGAGAAGCAGAAGAAGCAGAAGGAGAAGCAGAAGGAGAAACAGAAGCAGAAGCAGCAGCAGAAGGAGAAGCAGAAGCAGAAGAAGATGCAGAAGGAGAAGCAGGAGAAGCAGAAGAAGCAGAAGCAGAAGTAGAAGGAGAAGTAGGAGAAGGAGAAGGAAGAGCCGCAGAAGCAATAGGAGAAGCAGAAGAAGAAGCAGAAGCAGAATGAGAAGCAGAAAGAGAAGCAGTAGAAGAAGAAGAAGCAGGAAAAGCAGAAGCAGAAGAAAGAGAAGAAGAAGAAGAAGAAGAAGAAGAAGAAGAAGAAGAAGAAGAAGAAGAAGAAGAAGAAGAAGAAGAAAGAGAAGAAGGAGAAGGAGAAGCAGTAGAAGCAGAAGAAGCAGAAGCAGGAGAAGCAGAAGCAGGAGAAGCAGAAGCAGAAGAAAAAGAATAAGCATAAGAAGCAGAATCAGAGGGAGAAGCAGAAGAAGGAGAAGCAGAAGCAGAAGAAGCAGCAGAAGCAGAAGAAGAAGCAGAAGAAGATGCAGAAGGAGAAGCAGGAGAAGCAGAAGAAGGAGAAGCAGAAGCAAAAGGAGAAGAAGGAGCAAAATGAGAAGGAGAAGCAGGAGAAGCAGAAGCAGAAGAGGAAGAAGCAGAAGGAGAACAGAAGGAGAAGCAGAAAGAGAAGAAGGAGAAGCAGAAGAAGCAGAAGCAGGAGAAGCAGAAGCAGAAGAAAAAGAAGAAGCATGAGAAGCAGAAGCAGAGGGAGAAGGAGAAGGTGTAGAAGCAGAAGGAGAAGCAGAAGGAAAAGCAGAAGAACGAGAAGGAGAAGGAGAAACAGAAGGAGAAGCAGAAGGAGAGGCAGAGTGAGAAGCCGAAGGAGTAGCAGGAAAAGCACAAGAAGCAGAAGCAAAAGGTGAACCAAAAGAAGCAGGAGAAGCAAAAGCAGAAGAAGAAGCATAAGAACAAGCACAAGCAAAAGGAGATGCAGAAGGAGAAGCAGGAGAAGCAGAAGAAGCAGAAGCTGAAGGAGAAGCAGAAATAGGAGAAGGAGAAGGAGGAGAAGCAGAAGCAGAAGGAGAAGCAGAAGCAGAATGAGTAGCAGAAAGAGAAGCAGGAGAAGCACAAGAAGCAGAAGCAGGAGAACCCGAAAGAGAAGAAGAAGAAGAAGCAGAAAAAGAAGCAGGAGAAGCAGGAGAAGCTAAGAAGCAGAAGCAACTGAAGCAGAAGCAAAAGAAACAGAAGAAGCATAAGTAGCAGAAGCAAAAGCAGAAGTAGAAGCAGAAGAACGGGAAGGAGAAAGAGAAATATAAGGAGAAGCAGAAGGAGAAGCAGAAGCAGAAGGAGAAGCAGAAGTAGGAGAAGGAGAAGGAAGAGCAGCAGAAGCAACATGAGAAGCAGAAGGAGAAGCAGAAGCAGAATGAGAAGCAGAAAGAGAAGCAGTAGAAGCAGAAGAAGCAGGAAAAGAAGAAGCAGAAGAAAGAGAAGAAGAAAAATAAGAAGAAGAAGAAGAAGAAGAAGAAGAAGAAGAAGAAGAAGAAGAAGAAGAAGAAGAAGAAGAAGAAGAAGAAGAAGAAGAAGAAGAAGAAGAAGAAGAAGAAGGAGAAGCATAAGGAGAAGCATAAGGAGAAGCATAAGAAGAAGCAGTAGAAGCAGAAGAAGCAGAAGCAAGAGAAGCAGAAGCAGAAGGAAAAGAATAAGCATAAGAAGCAGAATCAGAAGGAGAAGCAGAAGGAGAAGGAGCAGCAGAAGGAGAAGCAGAAGCAGAAAGAGAAGCAGAAACAGCAGGAGAACAAGAAGGAGAAGCAGGAGAATCAGAAGAAGTATAAGTAGAAGCAGAAAGAGAAGGAGAAGAAGGAGAAGCAGAAGTAGAATCAGAAGAAACAGAAGAAGAAGAAGCAGAAGAAACAGAAGCAAAAGAAACAGAAGAAGGAGAAGAGCAGAAACAGAAGCAGAAGGAGAAGCAGAAGAAGAAGGAGAAGCAGAAAGAGAAGCAGGAGAAGCAGAAGAAGCAGGAGAAGCAGAAGCAGAAGAAACAGGAGAAGCCGAAGAAGCAGAAGGAGAATGAGAAGCAGAAGGAGAAACAGAAGAAGCACAATCTGAAGCAGAAGCAGAAGAAACAGAAATAGTAGAATAAACAGAAGCAGAAGCAGCAGGAGAAGCATAAGAAGAAGAAGGAGAAGGCAAAAGAGAAGGATTAGGAGTAGGAGAAGCAGAAGGATTAGCAGAAGCAGAAAGAGAAGCAGAAGGAGAAGCAGCACTAGAAGCAGGAGAAGCAGAAGAAGCAGAAGCAGGAGAAGCAGAAAAAAACAGAAGACGCAGAAGCAAAATGAGAAGCAGAAGGAGAAATTGAAGCAGAAGGAGAAGCAGAAGAAGAAGGAGAAGGAGAGGGAGAAGCAGAAAGAGAAGCAGTAGGAGAAGCAGGACAAGCAGCAGCAGGAGAAGCAGAAGCAGAAGAAACAGAAGAAGGAGAATAAGCAGAAGCAGAAGAAAAAGCAGAAACAGAAGGAAAAGCAGAAGGAGAAGCAGGAGAAACAGAAGAAGAAGCCGCAGGAGAAGCAGAAGCAGAAGAAGGCGAAGAAGCAGAAGCAGAACTTGAAGCAGAAGGAGAAGCAGGAGAAGGAGAAGAAGCAGAATCTGGAGAAGCAGAAGGAGAAGCAGAAGCAGAAAGAGAAGCAAATGCAGAAGGAGAAGCAGAAGGAGAAGTAGAAAAAACAGAAGAAGCAGACGAAGTAGCAGAAGCAGCAGAAGATGCAGAATCAGAAGGAGAAGCAGAAGGAAAAGCAGAAGAACGAGAAGGAGAAGGAGAAGGAGAAACAGAAGGAGAAGCAGAAATAGAAGCAGAAGAAGGAGCAGGAGAAGGAGAAGGAGAAGCAGAAAGAGCAGCAGAAGTAGAAGCAGGAGAAGCAGAAACAGGAGAAGCATAAGCAGAAGAAACAGGAGAAGGACAAGAAGGAGAAGCAGAAGGAGAAGCAGAAATAGAAGGAAAAGCAGAAGGAGAAGCAGAAGAAGCAGCAGCAGGAGAATCAGAAGCAGAAGAAGACGAAGAAGCAGAAGCAGAACATGAAGCAGAAGGAGAAGCAGGAGAAGGAGAAGAAGCAGAATCTGGAGAAGCAGAAGGAGAAGCAGAAGCAGAAAGAGAAGCAATAGCAGAAGGAGAAGCAGAAGGAGAAGTAGAAGAAACAGAAGAAGCAGAAGCAGTAGCAGAAGCAGCAGAAGATGCAGAAGCAGAAGGAGAAGCAGAAGGAAAAGCAGAAGAACGAGAAGGAGAAGGAGAAGGAGAAACAGACGGAGAAGCAGAAAGAGAAGCAGAAGAAGGAGCAGGAGAAGGAAAAGCAACAGGAGAAGCAGAAAGGGCAGCAGAAGGAGAAACAGGAGAAGCAGAAAGAGGAGAAGCAGAAGCATAAGAATCCGAAGAAGAAGAAGTAGAACCTGAAGCAGAAGGAGAAGCATGAGAAGCAGTAGAAGCAGAATCTGGAGAAGCAGAATGAGAAGCAGAAGGAGAAGCAGAAGCAGAAAGAGAATCAAAAGCAGAAAGGGAAGCAGAAGATTCAGAAGAATTAGAAGCAGTAGCAGTTGTACCAGAAGCAGAAGGAAAAGCAGAAGAACGAGGAGAAGGAGAAACAGGAGAAGAAAAGGAGAAGCAAAAAGAGAAGCAGGTAAAGCAGAAGAAGAAGAAGCATAAGGAGAAGCAGAAGAAGGAGTAGGAGAAGCAGAAGCAGAAGAAGATGCAGAAGGAGAAGCAGGAGAAGCAGAAGAAGCAGAAGCAGAAGGAGAAGCAGGAAAAGCAGAAGAAGCAGAAGCAAAAGGAGAAGCAAAAGAAGTAGAAGGAGAAGCAGAGGCAGAAGACGTAGCATAAGCACAAGCACAAGCAGAAGTAGATGCAGAAGGAGAAGAAGGAGAAGCAGAAGAATCAGAAGCTGAAGGAGAAGCAGAAGTAGGAGAAGGAGAAGGAGGAGAAGTAGAAGCAGAAGAACAAGCAGAAGAGGAATGAGAAGCAGAAAGAGAAGAAGGAGAAGCACAAGATGCAGAAGCAGGAGAAGCCGAAAGAGAAGAAGGAGAAGAAGCAGAAGTAGAAGCAGAAGTAGAAGAAGAAGCAGCAGAAGAAGTAGAACCAGAATTTCAGGCAGGAGAAACAGAAGAAGCAGAAGCAGAAGGAGAAGCAAAAA
>NW_012297468.1:0-4312 GCF_000151885.1 Dipodomys ordii | reverse complement strand
GGGGACACACCTGGACACAGCGGGGGACACGGCGAGGACACAGCGGGACAGAGCGGGACACAGCAGCGGACAAAGCGGGAGACAGCGGGAACACAGCGAGGACACAGCGGGACGCAGCAGCAACAGAGAAGGGACTCAGCGGGGGACACAGCGGGGGACACAGCGAGGACACAGCATGACCCAACAGGACACAGCGGGGACACAGCGGGACCCAGCGGGGAACCCAGGGAGGACACAGTGGGACACAGCGGGGGACACAGCGAGGACACAGCAGGGGACACAGCGAGGACACAGAGGGACCCATCGGGACCCAGCGTCGATACAGCGGGCACACAGCGTTACACAGCGTGGTACACAGCTTTGAACACAACGGGACACAGTGGGGGCACAGCGGGACACAGTGGGACACAGTGGGACACAGCGGGGCAAAGCGTGAGACACAGCGGGGGACAGAGCGGGATACAGCGGGGGACACAGCGAGGACACCGCGGGACACAGCGGTGACACAGCGGGGACTCAGCGGGGGACACAGCGGGGGACAAAGAGGGACACCATGGAACACAGCGGGACACAGCGGGAAACAGCAGTGACCCTGCTGGGACACAGTGGGACACAGCGGGGGACACAGCGGGACACAGAGGGGGACAGAGCGGGACACAGTGGGGGACAGCGTGGGACACAGCGAGACACAGCGGGGACAAAGCTGGACACAGCGGGGTACACAGAGGGACACAGCGGGGACGCAGCGGGGAAACAGCGTGACACAGCAGGACACAGCGGGACACAGCGGGGGACACAGCAAGGACAAAGCGGCACACAGCATGGGACACAGCAAGGGCACAGTGGGACACAGCGGGGGACATAGCGGGACATAGCGGGGGACACAGCGGGGGACACAGCGGGACACAGCGGGACACAGCAGTGGACACAGCAAGGACACAGCGGGACACAGCGGGGGACACAGAGGGACACAGCGGAGGACACAGCAAAGGACACAGCGGGACACAGCTGGGGACACAGAGGGACACAGCGGAGGACACAGCGGGGACACAGCGGGACACAGCTGGGGACACAGCGGGACACAGCGGGACACAGTGTGGGACACAGAGGGACACAGCGTGGGACACAGCGGGGGACACAGCGGGACTCAGCGGGACACAGCGGGGGACACAGCGAGGACACAGCGGGACACAGCGGAGAACACAGCAAGGACACAGCGGGACACAGCGGGGGACACAGAGGGACACAGCGGAGGACACAGCAAGGACACAGTGGGACACAGCTGGGGACACAGCGGGACACAGCGGGACACAGCGGGGGACACAGGGGGGACACAGCGGGACACAGTGTGGGACACAGAGGGACACAGCGTGGGACACAGCGGGGGACACAGCGGGACTCAGCGGGACACAGCGGGGGACACAGCGAGGACATATTGGGACACAGCGGGGACACAGTGGAACTCAGCGGGGGACACAGCAGTACACAGCGGGACACAGCAGGACACAGCGGGACACAACGGGGGACACAGAGGTACACAGCGGGGATACAGCAGGGAAACAGGTGACACAGTGTGACACAGCGGGGGACACAGCGGGGGACACAGCGGGACACAGCGGGGGACACAGCAGTGGACAAAGCGGGACACCACGGAACACAGCGGGACACAGAGGTAAACAGCGGTGACCCTGCAGGGAAACAGCGGGACACAGCAGGGGACACAGCGGGACACAGTGGGGGACAGAGATTGGGACACATTGAGACACAGCAGGGACAAAGCTGGACACAGTGGGGTACACAGAGGTACACAGCGGGGATACAGCAGGGAAACAGTGGGACACAGCCGGACACAGCGGGACACAGCGGGGGACACAGCGAGGACACAGCGGGAAACAGCGGAGGACACAGCAAGGACACAGCGGGACACAGCGGGGGACACAGAGGGACACAGTGGGACACAGCGGGACACAGTGGGGACACTGCGGGAACATAGCGGGACACAGCGGGGTACACAGCAGGACACAGCGGGACACAGCAGGGACACAGCAGGACACAGTGAGGGACAAAGCGAGGACACAGCGGGACACCGCGGCGTCACAGAGGGGACTCAGCGGGGGACACAGCGGGGGACAAATAAGGATACCATGGGACACAGTGTGACACAGCGGGACACAGCAGGACACAGCAGGGGACACAGCGGGACACAGCGGGACACTGCGTTACACAGCGTGGTACACAGCTGTGGACACAACGGGACACAGTGGGGGCACAGCGGGACACTGCGGGACACAGTGGGACACAGCGGGGACAAAGCGTGAGACATAGCGGGGGACACAGCGGGACAAAGCTTGGGACACAGCGGGACAAAGCGGGGGACACAGAAGGACACAGCGGGATAAAATGGAGGACACAGAGGGGAACAGCGGAGACAGAGAGGGGACACAGCGGGACACAGCGGTGACACAGCGGGGACAGAGTGGGACACAGCGGGACACAGCAGGACACAGCGGGACACAGCGGGGGACACAGCGGGGGACAGCGGAGACAGAGAGGGGACACAGCCAGACACAGCATTGACACAGACTGACACAACGGAGTACACAGCGAGGACACTGTAGGGACACAGCCAGACACAGCAGGACACAGCGGGGGACACAGCGAGGACACAGCGGGGGACACAGAGGGGGACACAGCGGGACACAGCAGGGAACACGGCGAGGACACAGCCGGACCAGCGGGACACAGCGTCGATACAGTGGGTACACAGCGTTACACAGAGTGGTACACAGCTGTGGACACAAAGGGACACAGTGGGGGCACAGCGGGACACAGCGGGACACAGTGGGACACAGCGGGGACAAAGCGTGAGACACAGCGGGGGACAGAGCGGGAGAGAGCGGGGGACACAGCGAGGACACAGGGAGACACAGCGAGGACACAGCGGGGACTCAGCAAGGGACACAGCGGGGGACAAAGCGGGACACCATGGAACACAGCAAAACACAGCAGAAACAGCAGTGAGCCTGCCGGTACACAGTGGGACACAGCAGGATACAGCGGGGGACACAGCGGGACACAGCGGGACACAACGGGGGACAGAGGGGGGACACAGCGGGACACAGCGGGGGACACAGCGAGGACACATTGGGACACAGCGGGGACACAGCAGGACTCAGCGGGACACAGTGGGGGACACAGCGAGGACACAGCGGGACACAGCGGCGACACAGAGGGGACTCAGCGGGGGACACAGCGGGGGACAAAGCGGGATACCATGGGACACAGAGGTGTACACAGTGGGACACAGCGGGGAACACAGCGAGGACACAGCGGGACAAAGCAGGGGACACAGCGGGGGACAGCGGAGAAAGAGAGGGGCCACAGCGGGACACAGCGGTGACACAGCTGGACACAACGGAGTACACAACGGGACACATTGGGCACACAGCGGGACACAGCGGACACAGCGGGGGACACAGGGGGGCCACAACGGGCCACAGCGGGGGACACAGCGAGGACACATTGGGAAACAGCGGGACACAGCGGGGGACCCAGCGAGGACACAGCGGGACACAGCGGGGGACACAGCAAGGACACAGCAGGGACACAGAGTGGGACACAGCAGGACACAGAGTGGGACAAAGAGGGGTAAACAGCGGGACACAGCGGGGAACACAGCGAGAACACAGCTGGACCCAAAGGGACACAGCGTCGATACAGCGGGGACACTGCGGGGACACAGTGGGACACAGCGGGGGACACAGTGGGACACAGCGGGGGACACAGGGAGGACACAGCGGGACACAGTGGGGACACAGCGGGGACTCACTGGGGGACATAGCGGGGGACAAAGCGGGACAACCCGTAACACAGCGGGACACTGGGGGACACAGCGGGGGACAAAGCGGGGACACAACGGGACACAGCACGGAGCACAGCGAGGACACAGCGGGACACAGCGGGACACAATATGGGACAAAGCAGGAGACAGTGGGGGACACAGCGAGGACACAGCGGGACACAGCGGGACACAGCGTCGATACAGCGGGGACACAGCGGGACCCAGCGGGACCCAGCGGGACACAGTGTCGATACAGCGGGGACACAGTGGGACAAAGTGGAACACAGCGGGCGACACAGCGGGACACATAGGGGGACACAGCGAGGACACAGCGGGACAGAGCGGGGGACACAGCGAGGACACAGCGGGACATAGCGGGGCAATCAGCGGAACACAAAGGGAACACAGCAGTGGACACAGCAGGACACAGCAGGGGACACAGGGGACACAGCAGGGGACACAGCGGGGGAC
>NW_012297467.1:0-2034 GCF_000151885.1 Dipodomys ordii | reverse complement strand
GACACTGCGGGAGACACAGCGAGGACACAGCGGGACACAGCGGAACACAGCGTGACACAGCAGAGACACAGCAGGGGACACAGCGGAACACAGTGGAGGACACATCGGGACACAGTGGGGGACACAGGGAGGACATAGTGGGACACAGCGGAGACACAGCGAGGACACAGAGGGACACATCTGGGACACAGCAGGAATCAGCGGGGTACACAGCGGGACAGAGCGGGGACACAGCAAGGACACAGCGGGGGACACAGTGGGACAGAGCAGGGGACACAGCAGGGGACACAGAGGGACAGATCGGGACACAGCGGGGGACACAGGGGGGACACAGCGAGACACAGCGGGGGACACAGTGAGGACACATTGGGACACAGCGGGGACAAAACGGGACTCAGCGGGGGACACAGCAGTACACAGCGGGACACAGCGGGGCACAGCAGGGACACAGCGGGGGACACAGCGGGACACAGCGAGGGACACAGCGGGGCACACAGCGGGACACAGCGGGGGAAAAAGCAGGACACAGTGGGGGACACAGTGAGGACACTGCCGGACACTGCGGGATTCACAGCGAGGACACAGCGGGACACAGCGGAACACAGCGGGACACAGCGGGACACAGCAGGGGACACAGCGGGACACAATGGGGGACTCACCAGGACACAGCGGGGTCACAGCGAAGACACAGCGGAACACTGTGGGAGACAAAACCAGGACACAGCCAGACACAGCGGAACACAGTGTGACACAGCGGAGACACAGCAGGGTACACAGCGGCACACAGCGGGGACACATCGGGACACAGTGGCGGACACAGAGGGGACAAAGCGGGACACAGCGGGGACACAGCGAGGACACATAGGGACACAGCGGGACACAGTGGGGGACAAAGGGGGGACACAGCGAGACACAGCGGGGGACACAGCGAGGACACATTGGGACACAGCGGGGACAAAACGGGACTCAGCGGGGGACACAGCAGTACACAGCGGGACACAGCGGGACACAGCGGGGCACAGCAGGGACAGAGCGGGGGACACAGAGGGGTACACAGTGGGACACAGCGTGGGACAAAGAAGGACACAGCGGGGGCCACAGCGAGGACACAGTGGGACACTGCGGGAGACACAGCGAGGACACAGCGGGACACAGCGGAACACAGCGGGACACAGCAGGGACACAGCAGGCGACACAGTGGGACACAGCGGAGAACACAGCGCGACACAGCGGGGGACACAGGGAGGACAGAGCGGGACACAGCGGGGGAAACAGCGGGACACAGCGAGGGACAAAGCGGGGGACACACTTGAACACAGCGGAGTACACAGAGAGGACACAGCGGGACCCAGTGGGACACAGCGATGATACAGCGGGGACAAAGCGGGACACAGCGGGGTACACAGCTGGGGACACAACGGGACACAGTGGGGGACATAGCGGGACACAGCGGGACACAGCGGGGCAATGCGGGGACAAAGCGGGAGATACGGCGGGGGACACAGAGGGGACAAACGGGACACCACGGAACACAGCGGGACACAGCGGGACACAGCGGGGGACACAGCAGGACACAGCGGGACACAGAGGGGGACACAGCGGGACACAGCGGGGGACAGAGCAGGGTCACAGCGGGACACAACTGGACAAAGCGGGACTCAGCAGGGAACACAGCAGGGGACAAAGCGGGACACCTCGGGACACAGTGTGTCACATCGGGACACAGCGGCGAAACTGCGGGGACACAGCGGGACAAAGTGGGGGACACAGCGTGACACAGCGGGAGACAGCGGTGGACACAGGAGGGGATAGCGGGGGACAGAGAGGGGACACAGCGGAACATAGCGGTGACACAGCTGGACACAGCGGGGTACACAGCGGGACACAGAGGACACACAGCGGGGACACAGCGGGACACAGCGGGACACAGCAGGGACAGAGCAGGACACAGCGGGACAGAGCGGGACACAGTGGAGGACTCACCGGGACACAGCGGGGGACACAGCAAGGACACAGCGGAACCCTGTGGGAGAC
>NW_012297466.1:0-2278 GCF_000151885.1 Dipodomys ordii | reverse complement strand
TCTTTCATGCGATTGTTTATAACGTATTTATAAAATGATTTCTTTGTTGCTTTGTATGTTCCTCCCCCACAGTATAACACCTGCTTTCACTGTATTTGATGTTGGTATAATTTGTGGAGGGGAAGGGAAAAAACAAACTGTTTAAATAGGGATACAGGTGGACCCATTACAACCATGAGATGTACAAGACTTTATGTCCAAAAACGAACTTTACAACTTTGGCGAGGTAGGGGGTGGGAGGGTGGGAGGGTGGTATGGGGGTGTGGGAGTGGCAGTATTACAGGGTGGGACGCAGCAGGACATAGCGGCGCACAGCTGGGTCTCAGCGGGAGACACAGCGGGAAACAGCGGGACACAGCAGGGGACACATCGGGGGACACAGAGGTGTACACAGCTGGACACATCGGGGGACACAGCGAGGACTCTGAAGGACACAGCGGGGGACACAGCGGGACACATCGGGACACAGCGGGAGACACATCGAGGACACATTGGGACACAGCGGGGACACAGCTGGACTCAGCGGGGCACACAGAATTACACAGCGGGGCACAGCAGGGACACAGTGGGGGACACAGAGGGGTACACAGCTGGACACAGCGGTGACACAGCTGGACACAGCTGGGTACACAGCGGGACACAGAGGACACACAGCGGGGACACAGCGGGACACAGCGGGGACAGAGCATGACACAGAGGGACACAGCGGGACACAGCGGGGGACTCACCGGGACACAGCGGGGGGCACAGCAAGGACACAGCGGAACAGTGTGGGAGACAGAGCCAGGACACATTCGGACACAGCGGAACACAGCGTGACACAGTAGGGACACAGCAGGGGACACAGCTGGACACAGCAGGGGACACAGCGGGACATAGTGGGGGACACAGGGAGGACAAAGCGGGACACAGCAGGGGACACAGCATGACACAGTGGGACACAGCGGGGACACAGCAGGGACACAGCGGTGGACACAGTGGGACAGAGCAGGGGACACAGCAGGAGACACAGAGGGACCCAGCGGGACACAGCGGGGGACACAGGGGAGACACAGAGGGACACAGGGGGGGACAAGCGAGGACACATTGGGACACAGCGGGGACACAGCGGGACTCAGCGTGGGACACAGCAGTACACAGCGGGACACAGCGGGACACAGAGGGGACAGCGGGACTCAGTGGGGGACACAGCAGGACACAGCGGGACACAGTCGGACACAGCGGGGCACAGCAGGGACACAGCAGGGGACACAGTGGGACACAGCGGGGTACACTGAGAGGACACAGCGGGACCCAGCGGGACCCAGCGTCGATACAGCGGGGACACAGCGGGACACAGCGGGGTACACAGATGGGGACACAACGGGACACAGTGGGGGACATAGCGGGACACAGCGGGACACAGCGGGGCACAGCGGGGACAAAGCGGGAGACACAGCGGGGAACAGAGCAGGACACAGCGGGGGACACAGCGAGGACACAGCGGGACACAGCGAGGACACAGCGGGACACAGCCGGGGACACAGCGGGACACAACGGGGAACACAGCGGGGGATACAGCGGGACACAGCGGCACACAGCGGGGAACACAGCGGTGACACAGTGGGACACAGCGTGTGACACAGCGAGGACACAGTGGGACACAGCGTGGGACCAAGCGGGAGACAGTGGGGGACACAGCGAGGACACAACGGGTCACATCGGGGACACAGCGGGACACAGCGGGGGACACAGCGACGACACAGCAAGACACATCGGGGGACACAGCGAGGACACTGCGGGAGACAGCGGGGACACATTGGGTACTCAGCGGGGGACACAGCGGGGGACAAACTGGACACCACGGAACACAGCGGGACACAGCGGACACAGCGGGGACAATGCGGGCATACAGCGGGCAACAGCGGGGGCACAGCAGGACACAGCAGGGTTCAGAACGGGGGACACTCCGGGACACAACGGGGACAAAGTGGGACTCAGCGGGGGACACAGCAGGGGACAAAGCGGAACACCACGGGACACAGTGTGACACAGCGGGACACAGCGGGGACACTGCGGGGACACAGCGGGACACAGCGGTGACACAGCTGGACACAGCGGGGTACACAGCGGGACACAGCGGGACACCGCGGGACACAGTGGGGACAGAGCGGTGGACACAGCAGTGGACACAGTGGGGGACACAGAGGGGACACAGCATGACACAGCGGGGGACACAGCGAGGACACATTGGGACACCTCGGTGACACAGCTGGACACAGCGGGGTACACAGCGGGA
>NW_012297465.1:0-4312 GCF_000151885.1 Dipodomys ordii | reverse complement strand
CAGAATGAGAAGCAGAAAGAGAAGCAGAAGAAGGAGCAGGAGAAGGAAAAGCAGCAGGAGAAACAGAAAGAGAAGCAGAAGGAGAAGCAGGAGATGCAGAAACAGGAGAAGCAGAAGCAGAAGAAACAGGAGAAGGACAAGAAGCAGAAGCAGAAGGAGAAGCAGAAACAGAAGGAGAAGCACAAAGAGAAGGAGGGAAAGCAGAAGAAGCAGAAGCAGGAGAAACAGAAGCATAAGAATGCGAAGACGCAGAAGCAGAACCTGAAGCAGAAGAAGCAGGAGAAGCAGAAGAAGCAGAATCTGGAGAAGCAGAATGAGAAGCAGAAGGAGAAGCAGAAGCAGAAAGAGAATCAAAAGCAGAAAGAGAAGCAGAAGAAACAGAAGAAGTAGAAGCAGTATCAGGTGTAGCAGAAGCAGAAGAAAAAGCAGAAAAACAGAAGGAGAAGGAGAAACAGAAGGAGAAGTAGAAGGAGAAGCAGAAAGAGAAGCAGGTAAAGCAGAAGAAGAAGAAGCAGAAGGAGAATCAGAAGGAGAAGCAGAAGAAGGAGAAGGGGAAACAGAAGCAGAAGAAGATGCAGAAGGAGAAGCAGGAGAAGCAGAAGAAGCAGAAGCAGAAGGAGAAGCAGGAGAAGCAGAAGAAGCAGAATCTGGAGAAGCATAAGGAGAACCAGAAGGAGAAGCAGAAGCAGAAAGAGAAGCAAAAGCAGAAGGAGAAGCAGAAGGAGAAGCAGAAGAAACAGAAGAAGCAGAATCAGTAGCAGAAGAAGCTGAAGATGCAGAACCAGAAAGAGAAGCAGAAGGAATAGCAGAAGAACGAGAAGGAGAAATAGAAGGAAAAGCAGAAGGAGAAGCAGAAGCAGAAGAAACAGAAGAAGGAGAAGAGCAGAAGCAGAAGCAGACGGAGAAGCAGAAGCAAAAGGAGAAGCAGAAGAAGCAGAAGCTGAAGCAGAAGAAGAAGAAACAGAAAAAGCAGAAGAAGCAGAAGAAGCAGCAGCAGGAGAAGCAGAAGAAGAAGAAGAAGGAGAAGGAGAAAGAGAAGGATTAGGAGTAGGAGAAACAGAAGGATAAGCAGAAGCAGAAAGAGAAGGAGAATGAGAAGGAGAAGCAGGAGAAGTAGAAGAAGCAGAAGCAGGAGAAGCAGAAGCAGAATGAAAAGCAGAAGAAGGAGAAATTGAAACAGAAGAAGATGCAGAAGGAGAAGCAGAAGCAGTAGTAGAAGCAGAAGAAGGAGAAGCAGAAGGAGAAGCATAAAGAGAAACAGAAGGAGAAGCAGGAGAAGCAGAAGCAGAAGAAATAGAAGAAGGAGAAGAAGCAGAAGCAGAAAGAGAAGCAGAAACAGAAGGAGAAGCAGAAATAGAAGCAGAAGAAGCCGAAGAAGCAAAAGCAGAACCTAAAGCAGAAGGAGAAGCAGGAGAAGCAGAAGAAGCAGAATCTGGAGAAGAAGAAGGAGAACCAGAAGGAGAAGCAGAAGCAGAAAGAGAAGCAAAAGCAGAAGGAGAAGCAGAAGAAACAGAAGAAGCAGAATCAGTAGCAGAAGAAGCTGAAGATGCAGAAGCAGAAAGAGAAGCAGAAGGAATAGCAGAAGAACGAGAAGGAGAAATAGAAGGAGAAGCAGGAAAAGCACAAGAAACAGAAGCAGACGGAGAAGCAGAAGAAGGAGAAGGAGAAGCCGGAGCAGAAGAAGGAGCAGAAGGAAAAGCACAAGCAGAAGGAGATACAGAAGGAGAAGCAGGAAATGCAGAAGACACAGAAGCAGAAGGAGAAGAAGAAGGAGAAGAATCAGAATCAGAAGAAGCAGAAATAGAAAGAGAAGCCGACGAAGAGAAGCAGAACGAGAAGCAGGAGAAGCAGAAGAAGCACAAGCGGGAGAAGCAGAAGAAGAAGAAACAGAAGAAGGAGAAGGAGCAGAAGCAGGATAAGCAGAAGGAGAAGCAGAAAGAGAAGCAGGAAAAGCAGAAGAAGCAGAAGCAGGAGAAGCAGAAGGAGAAGAAACAGGAGAAGGAAAAGAAGCAGAAAGAGAAGCAGTAGAAGCAGAAGAGGCAGGAGAAGCAGAAGCAGAAGAAGAAGAAGACGACGAAGAAGAAGAAGCAGCAGCAGCATAAGGAGAAGCATAAGGAGAAGTATAAGGAGAAGCAGTAGAAGCAGAAGAAGCAGAAGCAGGAGAAGCTGAAGCAGAAGAAAAAGAATAAGCAAAAGAAGCAGAAGCAGAAGCAGTGAGAGAAGCAGAAGAAGGAGAAGGAGAAGGAGCAGCAGAAGGAGAAGCAGAAGCAGAAAGAGAAGCAGAAACAGAAGGAGAACAAGAAGGAGAAGCAGGAGAATCAGAAGAAGCAGAAAGAGAAGGAGAAGAAGGAGAAGCAGAAGGAGAATCCGAAGAAACAGAAGAAGAAGAAGCAGAAGAAACAGAAGCAAAAGAAACAGAAGAAGGAGAAGAGCAGAAGCAGAAGCAAAAGGAGAAGCAGAAGCAGAAGGAGAAGCAGAAAGAGAAGCAGGAGAACCAGAAGAAGCAGGAGAAGCAGAAGCAGAAGAAACAGGAGAAGCCGAAGAAGCAGAAGCAGAATCTGAAGCAGAAGGAGAAACAGAAGAAGCACAATCTGAAGCAGAAGCAGAAGAAACAGAAATAGTAGAATAAGCAGAAGCAGAAGCACCAGGACAAGCAGAAGAACAAGAAGGAGAAGGCGAAAGAGAAGGATTAGGAGTAGGAGAAGCAAAAGGATAAGCAGAAGCAGAAAGAGACGCAGAAGGAGAAGCAGCACGAGAAGTAGGAGAAGCAGGAGAAGCAGAAGCAAGAGAAGCAGAAGAAACAGAAGACGCAGAAGCAGAATGAGAAGCAGAAGGAGAAATTGAAGCAGAAGGAGAAGGAGAAGCAGAAGGAGAAGCTGAAGAAGGAGAAGGAGAAGCAGAAAGAGAAGCAGAAAGAGAAGCACAATGAGAAGCAGGAGAAGCAGAAGCAGGAGAAGCAGAAGCAGAAGAAACATAAGAAGGAGAAGAAGCAGAAGCAGAAGGAGAAGCAGAAACAGAAGGAAAAGCAGAAATAGAAAGAAGCAGGAGCAGCAGAAGAAGCAGCAGCAGGAGAAGCAGAAGCAGCTGAAGAAGCAGAAGCAGAACCTGAAGCATAAGGAGATGCAGGAGAAGCAGAAGAAGCAGAATCTGGAGAAGCAGAAGGAGAAGCAGAAGCAGAAAGAGAAGCAAAAGCAGAAGGACAAGCAGAAGGAGAAGCAGAAGAAACAGAAGAAGCAGAGGCAGTAGCAGAAGAAGCAGAAGATGCAGAAGCAGAAGGAGAAGCAGAAGCAGTAGTAGAAGCAGAAGAAGGAGAAGCAGAAGGAGAAGCATAAAGAGAAACAGAAGGAGAAGCAGGAGAAGCAGAAGCAGGAGAAGCAGAATCAGAAGAAATAGAAAAAGGAGAAGAAGCAGAAGCAGAAAGAGAAGCAGAAACAGAAGGAGAAGCAGAGAAAGAAGCAGAAGAAGCCGAAGAAGCAAAAGCAGAACCTAAAGCAGAAGGAGAAGCAGGAGAAGCAGAAGAAGCAGAATCTGGAGAAGAAGAAGGAGAACCAGAAGGAGAAGCAGAAGCAGAAAGAGAAGCAAAAGCAGAAGGAAAAGCAGAAGAAACAGAAGAAGCAGAATCAGTAGCAGAAGAAGCTGAAGATGCAGAAGCAAAATGAGAAGCAGAAGGAATAGCAGAAGAACGAGAAGGAGAAATAGAAGGAGAAGTAGAAGGAGAAGCAGGAAAAGCAGAAGAAACAGAAGCAGACCGAGAAGCAGAAGAAGGAGAAGGAGAAGCCGGAGCAGAAGAAGAAGCAGAAGGAAAAGCACAAGCAGAAGGAGATGCAGAAGGAGAAGCAGGAAATGCAGAAGACGCAGAAGCAGAAGGAGAAGAAGAAGGAGAAGAATCAGAGTCAGAAGAAGCAGAAGCAGAAATAGAAAGAGAAGCCGACGAAGAGAAGCAGAACGAGAAGCAGGAGAAGCAGAAGAAGCAGAAGCGGGAGAAGCAGAAGAAGAAGAAACAGAAGAAGGAGAAGGAGCAGAACCAGATGGAGAAGCAGAAGGAGAAGCAGAAAGAGAAGCAGGAAAAGCAGAAGAAGCAGAAGCAGGAGAAGCAGAAGGAGAAGAAACAGGAGAAGGACAAGAAGCAGAAAGAGAAGCAGTAGAAACAGAAGAAGCAGAAAACGCAGAAGCAGAAGAAAGAGAAGAAGAAGAAGACGAAGAAGAAGTAGAAGAAGCAGCAGCATAAGGAGAAGCATAAGGAGAAGTATAAGGAGAAGTAGTAGAAGCAGAAGAAGCAGAAGCAGGAGAAGCTGAAGCAGAAGAAAAAGAT